>NC_068989.1:10370439-10385386 GCF_001194135.2 Octopus bimaculoides
TGTTCCAACCCACATCTACTCACCTTGTACATTTGAAGAACAATTTGGACCTGCAATTCTTTCTAATCATTCTCACTTCTTCTAATTATGAGTAACCATGTAGCTCCTCTACAAAAACCAGCTCACACCTCCCTCTATCCCTTCTTTCATGCTTTAATCCCTCATCTTCTCACATAAAGACGTCCCCTTGCCCTGGGTTTTGTAGTCTTGCAAGCTCCATGGCAACCTCGCTAGTACTGGTAGCACAAAATAAGGTACCGAGTACAAGTTGTCAAGAGGTTGGTATTAGGAAGGGCATCCAGCCATAGAAACCATGCCAAAGCAGACACTGGAGCATCATGCAGTCCTTGGACACATCAGATTCTGTCAAACAATCCACCTCATAACAGCATTGAAGATGAATGTTAAATGATGATGTGGGGGAGAAGGGGTTGATAATGACGATGATGATGATAGTGCTTTTTACGTTCCACCAGCATGGGACTCAGTCAGGCAGCACTGGCAATGACCTCGCTCGAATGGTGCTTAATAACAACAACTCTAACTGCAGCAAGATGGTCACCTAAACTACAATTTTCACGTTAATCTAGTTTGGTCTCTAAAGATCCCGACTGCAAATCCTTCAGAGACTAACATAGCTTTTCTTCCTTCCAAAACTAACCACAGAAATCCTACGAGGAAACCACACTGTAACAGGCATATTGTTCACCATTATACAAAAGTTCCTGGTAATAAAATGGAATCTTGGCAGTTGCCAACTTAACATACGAACCACTATATATGAAGTGACTGTTAAAAGAATTGCTGCAGTCTCCACCATTCAACCAACTTTATTTAGACTATTTTAAACAACTAATTGGGTTTTTCTAATGGTAAAAATCACAATGTTAAAATGCCATGACATATAGAATTCTTATTGCCATTTCCTATGACCTGAAGAGAACAGTGAGGTCTCTGCAGACCATCCATGAAATGTGCAGTCATCAATGTGTGTATGTGTGCGTTTGTGTGTTGACAATGTATGATTATACATACATACACATATATGCACATACATATGTATATACATATAGTGGGTGCATATATGTGTATTTACAAATGCATATACATACATATATATATACATATATATATATACATATATATATACATATATATATAGAGAGAGAGAGAGAGATAGATAGATAGATAGATAGATCGAGTGAGAGAAAGAAAGAAAGCTATATATATGTGTGTATGTAATCAGGTAAAAATACTCCTATAGATGTCTATAGGTGTATTCTTACGCAATTTTCTAAAGCTGTTTTCACAGCTATTCTCCTACTTTCAAGATTTGCTTAATTTCTAAAAATATAGGCTATAGTAGAAGACACTTGCCCAAGGTGCCATGCAGTGGGAATGAACCCGGAACTATGTGGTTGGGAAGCAAGCTACTTACCACACAGCCACTCCTCATGTTCATTTTGATATTATTTCTATTCTAATATTTATATTTATATTTTCTCTCTATTCTGGTTAACACCCTTTGTTCACATGAACATTTTAACAATCTCTGTTCACATTTGGATGTCCTACTTACAACAACATTAGAAATGATATTTACAATGTCTATGTCGTTCAACATGAATTTCCTCTCATTTTTGTTATTTCTCTTCAATATATATTTCAACAGTATTTTTTTAATAAATGCAAATGGATTTATGAGCGAGAAAAAATGCTATCTATCTATCTATCAATTCATCTATATGCGTATTTGTGTGTGTGTGTGTGTGTGTGCATTCTTTGTGTGCACCTGCACACACTTATCCACATGTATATAAGCATGCATATATATATATACTCACACACACGTGTGTGGATGAGTGTGTGTGTGGATGTATGTGTGTGTGGATGTGTGTGCATGTATACATATAAATATATATATATATACACATGTATGTATGTATATATATTTATTTACATATATGTATATATATATATATATATATTTATTTATTTATTTATATATATACGTATATATATGTATGTATATGTATATAATATATTTATTTATATATATACGTATATATATGTATGTATATGTATATAATATATATATATGTATATATATATATATATATACTTATATATATATAAATGTCTGTGTGTATGTGTGTGTGTGTGTGCTATTCATCTCAAAGGGAAAATTTGCATGACATTTATTTTGTTCTATAAAGTAGCAACATTTTCAAATTTTCAAACTTCTGGCGCAGGTGCAGCACTAGGTGTGGGTGTGGGCGAGTGGTTGAGCAGCTTGCTTCCGTAACCATGGGATTACTGGTTCGATCCCTCTGCACAACACCTTGGGCAAGCATCTCAGACCAACCTAAGCCTTATGAGTGGATTGGGGCGATGAAAACTGAAAGAAGTCTATCATATGTGTTTGTGTGTGTGCACGCATACGTGCGTGTGTGTGCGTGCATGTGCATGTGTGTGTATTCTTGTTAAATAAGAATATCATTGACTGTAACTTCAAAGTCTCAGTCAGGTAAGCCATCATCGGGCTGTGATCCATTGAAGTTGATATTGGCTTAGCCATCTGGTTCACCAGTCCTCAGTCAAATCATCCAACCCAGGCTAGCATGGAAAGCGGACGTTAAACGATGATGATGATGATGATGATGATGATGATGATGATGATGATGACAGTCTCGGTTGAGTTTTAATAAGTACCAGGTTCGATTTGATCAACTAAAATTCTTCAGGGCTGTACCCCGACATGGCTGCAGTCTAATGATTAAAACAAATAAAAGATAAAAGATATATATATACATATATATATATACATATATATATATACCATCATCTTCATCGTCATCATCATCATCATCATATATCTCCAATTCTTAGAAATGGATGGGTGTATTCAAAGATAGCGTACAGAAACATCAGGAACAGCAATGCAGTTGGTAGTGTGATAGAGGGATGCCTAATCTGGATAGATCAGCCAAAAAATGTTTAGGTGCATCATCAAAATACATGCGCGCGCACACACACACACACACACACACATGTACACATAAACACACACACACACACATATATATATATATATACATGTATATACATAAACATATATATACACACAAGCATATACACACAACCACACACACATGCATATTTATATATATGTATATATATATGTTGCAATATTTGATTATACTCTTTGATTTAAGAGTGCATGTAGCTGAAAAAAAAACAACAACAAAAAACAACAGCAAAAAAAAAAAACAATTCAAATTGTTGGCAACCATAAGATTTCCTATTTGTTTATATTTGCTGTCATGTCTTGAAAAGGTATAAACAATTTCTTATATATACTCTTTTGCACCATTTTATTTTTCATTTCAACATTCTTAATACTATCCCACGTTTCATTTGAGGGAGTAATGGCAGTAACAGCATGGATAAAATATCTTTGAACATTTAACTATTTGCATGTTAAGAGAAGACGTAAAATTCTTCGAGAACACACTCTTAAAACATCTTTGTCGTGAGTGATGGAATTATTTCAGAACTAACGAAATATCATCAGTAACTGAATAAAAATACAATTTACCATATTAACAATAAATGAACATTATTGGCGCAGAGGAGTGGTTGTGTGGTAAATAGTTTGCTTACCAACAACATTGTTCTGGGTTCAGTCCCACTGCATGGCACCTTGGGCAAGTGTCTTCTACTATGGCCTCGGGCCGACCAAAGCCTTGTGAGTGGATTTGGTAGACGGAAACTGAAAGAAGCCCATCGTATATATGTATATATATATATATATAGTGGTGGTGGTGGTGGTGGCGGCGGTGAAGAAGAAGAACAACAACAACAGCAACACCAATATCGTTTACATTTTGCTTTCACCATCTCAGACTCTAAAACTTTCCATGATTATGGTCTAGTTAGTTGTCTACCTTGAAAACCAACTTTTCAAAACAAAAAGCTTTATTCATTTGCTTAATTGCACCAGTATTCCCTAATGAGAACAAGTTCTAAAATAAACTTACATATGAGAATTAAAATTAAAACACTAAATTCCATATAAGCTTTTATTTATTTATTTATTCATATTTTACATCAAGAACATTTTACAATATATATATATATATATATATATATATATATATATAGCTTCATAACTGTATAACATTTTTCACCATTCTATGGAAGCATTTCAAACATCAGTTTGAGCAAAGAATATTCCTATAGATATTCCTACAGATCTGCGGAGATGCTGTAGAGAGTTAAAAGATGTTGAACAGTGATTCATAAAGTGTATATCCTTATTTCCTTATTTGCTTGTGTGTGTGTGTGTGTGTGTGTGTGGTAAACTCTTCTGTTCATGATGATGTGTGAGCGTTCAACTTTTGCCGAATGACCTGCACAAATGATTTGTTCTGTGCCAGTGGCACGTAAAAGCACCCACTACACTCTCGGAGTGGTTGGCGTTAGGAAGGGCGTCCAGCTGTAGAAACTCTGCCAGATCAGATTGGAGCCTGGTGTAGCCATCTGGTTTCACCAGTCCTCAATCAAATCGTCCAACCCATGCTAGCATGGAAAGCGGACGTTAAACGATGATGATGATCAAATGTTCGTGCTGCACATTAGCTCATTCTCTCCACCAAATCAACATTGCCTGAACAGGTGCACAGTGTACCACACATCAAATGTAGAAGTGATGGCAGAGCAATGTGAGATGAAGTGTTTTGCTCAAGAACACAACGCACACCTGGTCTAAGAAATGAAACCAAAATTTAATGATCATGAGTGTAACACCATAATCACTAGGCCATGTATCCTCATATATATATATATATATATATATATATATATATATATATATACATACACACGCACTATATTTATGTATTAAGGGTACCATGGGTTTCATGTTAAGAAAATATCTTAACAGTTTTTCAAGCCAATCACATTGAGAAATTGCTAAGATATTTTCTTAACATGAAACCAATTGTAGCCTTAATACACAAATAAAGAATATTTATCCACCAATGCAGTGTCAAGCACTCATTCTCATTGTTTGACATTTACATATATTGATATATATAAGATGAGTATATAAGAATGAATTATCCAGGCGAGTACTGTAGTAGCTCTCAAGTATATTTGACTAACCACATCAAATAGTAATAGACATCGGTGATTGCTTAGTATGAGTAATCCTGTTGTAATACTTCTGACAGGTAAATCCAGGTTTGCTTCCCAGGATTATGAATATTTTCAGGAGTGTAAATTCCAAATAATTACAAAGAATATGGAGACTGGAATGGCTTCAAATTTTTCTTTTAATTTAACAGTTAATTATACAGCATAATTAGTTAGTTAAAATGACCAACATGCATTTCTGCTGCACAGAGTATGTACAGTTGCGTATGCAATCCAGCATATTTTGTTGTGCACCTGCATCCAGAGTCATTCTACAAGCGTAGTTCAAAACAATCTGAGTTTCTTTATTCATGGCTAGCTTATTTCATTATTCTGCTATATTTAATATAGAAAGGGAAATAATGGGGATATGTTGAAATCCAATATGGCTACAAAATTTATTTTGTAACTGACCTCCAGCTAATCTTAGGTCCAGGATGAAAGCGAGAGTTTTATCTATATTAAATTAAGTCATAATTAAATCTAAGTGTTCTGTTAGGCTTTGTCTGTTTATTAAAAGAGAGTGAATAAAAATGAATTAAACTTAATAACAACGATGGAATTCTGTCATATACATGTTGTAGTGCTCCTGAGCACTATACACAATAATTTCATTATTATTATTATTATTATTATATATTTTTACAATGTGTGTAAGGAAGGTGCACTTCCAAATTGAGTTGTAGTTTTTAGGAAGTTAGAGTACTTTGACCTAATTTATTATATGTAAAACTCTCAATTTCATCCTGGAACTGAAGTTAACTTGAGGTCAACTACAAAATAGATCTTATGAAAAAGAGGATGGTGATATCATTTAATGAATACTGGATGAATACATTAGCTACTTCAAGCTTCAAGCTCAGATAATGCAGTAATGGAATGGGCTTGTTTGGTGAGCATTTCTCTACCAGCCCAGCCACCTTTGGTTCACATGGGACAGCTGCACCCTCAGAGTTCTTGCTTAATCTCATGTATATGTATGGTCACTTGTGCCGTCTCATGAGTGCCACTGGTAACATGGACCTATTGCATGGTCGGATCATCAGCAACTAAACTGGCACCCCGACTAGGCTTGCTTGGTGAGGAGGGTTACTAGAAATCCAGCAGGACTAAAAACAAGACCTGTCAAAAGAATGGATGAACTTAGTGTAGGGTCAATGACTAGCAACAGCTCAGAAATTCTGGGTTCGTGTTTGGTGTGCTGGAAGACCACTGGGAGCAAGGTACCCCTCAGCCTTTGTTAAAGCATGTCCCTAGAAGAAGGTCACTCTGATATAAAACTGGATATGTAGGCAATGGCATTGGACATTTTGGAGCATGAGATCATGGTGCTCCCACATTCCCAAGCCTGCTATCCATATTGGCACTTGATGTCTTGCCCTGAATTGTCTCTGGATCATAGATCATATCAATTGTGCAGAGAGGGCCTGAGAGGTGTTGTACAAACCTCATCAGACCTGAAATTTTAGCTTGTGTAATCGCCAGCAAGGTGACTTTCTGATACCCAGTTGAGTACGAAAGTGCCACAACAAGCATGGAAGCCGTGGATGCATGCCTGGGTGAAGCTGACCGTGGGTACAATAACCTTAAGCATGGGGATTTGCTGATATTTAGCATGATGGGCAATGGTCAGTAGCCTTCCTTGGTCACAATTGCACAGCCATCGGGTGTGTGTGTGTATGTATGTATGTATGTATGTGTGTATGTATGTATGTATACCCATATAGAAACCAGATGTTATTATGACAGTATACACAATATTTGAATATTTGTGTTGGACAAGGAAGGCTATTTTCATGACTAGATTATATTTCAGACAATGATAAGATGTTACATAAGCTTTGTCAATTACAATATTATGAAAATTGAAAGCAGGACATTGTAACTTGGCTATTACCACATAGCAGATATATTCTAATTGCAAATTCTAATTTCAATATGATACCCCCTTATACATTTTAAAGCTGTTGTGCTAGTATCTATGACTATTCTAAAGCTTGAGAGCTGAAAAGGGAATCTCTATGTTGTTACTAGATCTGCAAGAAATAGCAGCCAACTCTACTTCGTATCACACCCTACTATATTTTTAAGTAGAGAAGGAAAAACAAATAAAGTCTGTGCAATACAAATAAGCAGAATGGTGACATTTCTGCCAGCTCCCTTTTTTATATTGCTGGCATAGTGCTATAAACAGAGAGTAGGGTGCAAGGGTATCAAATAGACAAGAAGGGCAGCAGATGAGGATGCAAAATGGGCAAAAGGCCCAGAAGTATGGGGACGTAAACACACCAGCATCGGTTATCAAGCGATGTTGGGGGACAAACACAGACACACAAACATACACACACACACATATATATACATATATATGACGGGCTTCTTTCAGTTTCCGTCTACCAAATCCACCCACAAGGCTTTGGTCGCCCCGAGGCTAGAGTAGAAGACACTTGCTCAAGGTGCCACGCAGTGGGACTGAACCTGGAACCATGTTGTTCATAAGCAAGCTACTTACCACACAGCCACTCCTATATATATATATATACACAAGGGGCTTCTTTTAGTTTCCATCCACCAGATCCACTCACAAGGCTTTGGTTGGCCTGAGGCTATAAGAGAAGATACTTGCCAAAGATGCGATGCAGTGGGACTGAACCTTGAACCATGTGCCTGGGAAGCTAACTTCTTACCACACACCCATGCCTGTGTCGATTTACTTCACTTTTTCAAAACTACTCGTCTAAATTGGATTTTTATCAGTGGTGGTCATGGCAGTGAGTGATGATGGGGGGGGGGGGCGAGTAATGTGCATTTTAAAAGATTTTTTTTTGTTTGTTTGCTTTAGAACTTTTAATACTCTTTATTATTCTCCAGGCAGTACTGACCTTGTCTGGCATAACATTCAACTGTTTCCACCAGCATTGATGTTCTCAATCCTGATAAAATATTATTATTTTACATGGAATTTGGCAATGATGAAGGAATTTATAAATTAAATTCACTCTGAATAGGTTTCTAAGAAACTGAATGGAATTAGATGTTTCCTTTTTTTCCCCCTTTTCACTTCTTTTTCTTTTTTGTTGCTCAAATTTATTTTTATTCTTATTTAAGCATTCTTACAAAACATTTCTTTCTACAGGAATATAATGACCTAATTTTTTGGTTTCAAAAAAGTTATACATTCCGATTAAAAGTTATTATATTATGTGTATTTGTTTTGTTTTGAAAAGATTTATATCGTTTGAAGGATTAGAGAAAAGCAAAAATGAGGACCAGTAGCGATGATAAGTTTGCGTATAACCCAAACATTTTCAAGGGAAACCAGAGAAAACTTGATATTTCTCTTTGTACATGGAGATGTTTGACAAGATAAACAGAGTTTCTTCTCGTCATCATCATCATCATCACCATCATCATCATCACCACCACCACCAACACCACCGCCACCATCATCATCATCATCATCATCACTGTCATCATGATCATGGTCATCATCATCATTATCAACATCATCAATCACCATTGCCATCATCATCATCGTCATTGTCATTGTCGTCATCACCACCACCACCACCACCACCACTACCACCACCACCATCATCATCATCATTTCTTCTTCTTCTTATTATTATTATTTTTCTTCTTCTTCTTCTTCACCACCATCATAATCATTACTACCACCATCACCACCACCACTACCATCATCATCGTCGTCATCATCACCATCATTGTTACCGCCACAACTATCATCCTCACAAATTCCATCACAATGGTCATCATCATCATCATCACCACCATCATCATCATCATCATCACCATCCTTGTTGCCACCACAACTATCATCCTCACAAGTTCCATTGCATTGGTCACCATCATCATTAACACCAACATCAGCAGTATAGCCATCATTGTCATTTATCATTGTCCCCATCTTTTTCATCTCCTCTTTCTTTTCCTGCTTTTCCCACGTTTTTCTCTTCTTCCACTTAACTATTACATTAAAAAAATTAGGGTGGATTAATTTGTTATTTATAAATTACACACACACACACAGACTCACACACACACTCACGCACATACATACACACACACACACATACATATGTGTATATACCACCAAATTTGGCAAAAATATTCATAACCCTAACCCTAAAACCCTAAAGCTAAAACCAGTACAAATGCACAAATGCTGTCATAAATAACAGTACCGCCGATAGTTGTTGTTGACAAACAACAGCACTAATTTTATTCAAGGGAAAAGATCCCATTACACTGCCATGTGTTGTTAACAAACCACAGCAGAATTGTTTTCACCTCAATAAACGTCAGTGATTGGTTGAAATTACCGAAATACAACACCTTTTCACATGAAATAACTTTGAATATACAAACTTTTCTTAACAAGGCTAAGAGAAAAAGATGTTTCCTATGACACATTCTACCAGTGTCCCAAGTTTGAAAGTGTTTCGTTAGAAAACAAATGGTGTCCGCCAAATCAGAAAGATCCAATAAATAAATACAAGCAGCATTATTTTGTGCAGGAACTATTATATAATGTTACTGAGATGGCCTTGTGTGCATATATTTGCTATCACAGTAAAATGATGTGTTTCTGCTTTCTAGTGCATTCATTTATCCCTTCACTACAGTGCAGTGCTTGCATTTACCACCTCACTACAGTACAGTTGTCCTGAGTATGACTTTAAACTGCATCCAGTCGTGGTGCCCTGGTTTGGGAGTTCTAGGGTTTTCAAAAGTGTGGAACCACTTTTTAGCCACTGGTCTGCTGTAAACTGGAGTAGTAGCACTCATCAAGTTCCCATCTATGGGTTAATTGGCATGTCACAGAATTGCTTGTGGAATGCTACTCATAGACAATGAAATCTTTCAGCTCATTAGTTGTGCATCTAAGAGAAGGTAATTCCTTATATGTCCTGCATATTGATAACTATTGAGATCGTGGCATCTGTTGTACCAGATCAATACAAGTTTGAATGACAAGAGAGTGGGATTGGCTCTACACAAACCATGCCTGCTATAATAATTATTCATCATAAGGTGGCGAGCTGGTGGAAACATTAGCACGCTGGGTGAAATGCTTAGCGGTATTTCATCTGTCTTTACGTTCTGAGTTCAAATTCTGCCAAGGTCAACTTCGCCTTTCATCCTTTCAGGGTCGATAAATTAAGTACCAGTTGTGTACTGGGGCTGATCTGATTGACTGGCCCCCTCCCCCAAAATTTAAAGCCTTGCGCCTAGAATAGAAAAGAATAATTATTCATCATTCAAGTTGTTCAGCAAACCAAAACGCGAGCGCCAACACCATCACAGTTTCTTTGTAAGTCTCGTGGTGATAAGGAAAAGGACAACAGGGATAGTTTGTGGATGCTACTGGAAGTTTACAGGATTGACCCTGTACACAGGCAGCCATAGGGTGATGGCTGTTTTGCCCCAGTCTCTTCTTGGACCTTAATTCAGTGAAGTGATGAGTAAGTCCAAAGTACAATTTAGGCACGCATCACTGCACACTAGAACAGTGCATCACATGCACTTAACCATCACACTATAGCACAGTGCAGATATTTACCATCACAGCACTTTAGGACGGTGCAGTACACATGCTTAATACTTTGCTATAATGCAGTGAATACACTTACCACATACCATCACATTGTAGTGCAATGTAAGTACATACCATTAGTCAATGGTATACATATCTTCCACTGGTGCATTACAGGTATTTTTCACCATTCAGTATTGCACTGCGAGGCAGGAACTGATAAAGACATATCCATTGCAATGAAAGAGGATAGGTTTCAGTTGCTATGTGCGCATGTAAAATAGTTTGTGCATTAATTCAATTTCAAGCACACAACTGCACACTCCCCCCGCTCCCCCCACACACATGCGGATGCTACATACTTTCACACACACACACACACATAGATGCTGCACACTTTCACATACACACGCACACACATACAGACACTGCATACAGACACTGCACACACGCACACTTTCACACACACACACACACACGCACACATACTGCACACTTTCACACACATCCAATGTGCACTCACACACACACACACACACACATTCACAACCACTGACACACTGACACACTCATATAACTAAACTACTCTCACACACTCACTGATACATGCAGATACACAGACACTTACACATATATTCACACATACACTTCAAATACACAAGAATGTGTATGTATGTGCAAAGAATGTGTATACAAATATGTATGTGCGAGCATGTGCACACATGCACATGACTGTGTGTGTACGTGTGTGTGTGTGTGTGTATTTAATTTGAGAAAGTGGAAGGTGGAGCCACTGGAAGAACTACAAAAACTACCTTTGTCCAGATGTTCAGAGATATTACATCAGAACTATTCCCAATCTAAATTAAAACACTGCCCGTAGACAGTGAAACTGTTGTTGTTGTTGTTGTAGTGGTTACTGTTTGGGTCAAGGTCAACCTTGATCAAGTAAAGCTATGATCAAAAGGCGTCCAACCATGACCATTCAGTCTGTTTTTTTTGGGTTTCTGATATGACATCATTTAGTGTGTCATTTCCTTATTTAAAAACATAAGAAGCAAGTTCAGGAAGATTTGGCTGCTATTTCTAGTACAAGTTTATTCTGGTGGACTCCCATGGTCATTCAATGTTTAGAAACTAGTTTTATAGAAACTCCTTCCAAGATTCCTATTATGCTTTCCACGCATTAACTTGTGTAAGTTGAACTTTGTGAAATCTTAGGGAAAGAAACCCAAGCTGTTTCTTGCAAAACATACCAATACAAGGCGGTGAGCTGGCAGAAACGTTAGCACACCAGGCGAAATGCTTGGCGGTATTTCATCTGTCTTTACGTTCTGAGTTCAAATTCCGCCAAGGTCGACTTTGCCTTTTATCCTTTCAGGGTCGATGAATTAAGTACCAGTTGCATTCTGGGGTCGATTTAATCAACCCCAGAAATTTGTGGCCTTGTGCCTAGAGTAGAAAAGAATATTTAATTATAAAAATATGATAGGATTTTTTAAACATCAAATAGCCATAAGGATCCATTTGAGTAAAATTAGGAATCACAGGGTTCCATCGGCAAAAAATGGTTGAAAACCACTTGTTTAGTTGAACAAATTGTTCCCTGAGATTATTTATAAAGTCTGGTATTTATTCTATTAGTTTCTTTTGTCAAACAGCTAAGTTACGAAGGCGTAATAAACCAACACCAGTTTTTAAGTGGTGGAGAGACTAACACCAACATAAAAACCCATGCATACATACATACATACATACCTCTATCCAGATTACAAGTTCAGGTTTATACCTGTAATTATTGGGGGCCCCAGGATATGTAACACACTGCTTAAATACTAATCTTGAGAAATTAGGCTTCTCAAAACCAGAAAGGAGAAAGCTAATTCGAAGACTACGGATCCAATCCATCACTGGAACTGTAAAAATCTGTAAAACTTTCCGGAAGTTTATCATTTAAATATATACGAGCATATCTGGTTATGCAACTATACGCATGAGAATACATACATAAAACATACAAATCTGCACATACATACATACATACATACACACACACATACATACATACATACATACATACTCTGTTGTTGATGTTGAAATTCCAATGAAGGTTAGAAACTGGTTCTTTCTCTATTGGCAAGAAATCTTGAAATAAACTGAATAATGACATACATGCATACATACCTCATAGCTGCACCTTCATTACACAAGGAAAGCTATTGCCAGAAAGACTTACTGAAATGATTCATTATTGATGCCATGTAATGCACTTATATGACTTTTAAGCCCAACCAAGCTTTTACACATTTTATTACATACTGCACAGCTGTGCTGGCTGGCAGGAGAAACAGGTGCCACCATATGCACTCCCGTACATGTCTTTTTAGGCCTCCAACTGAGAGGCACACCCTTCCACATTTTACACATGTTCTGTTGTGATTTGTAATAGCCACATCACTGTTTATCATGGGTTGATTCATACATACATAAATAATGCTGTGGGCTTCCACACAGTTTCTGTCTACCAAATACAAAATTCATTCACAAGGCATTGGTTTGTTTGGGGCTATAGTAGAAGACACTTGCCCAATCTATAATAGAAGACTCCTACACAAACAGAGTAGCCATGTATCTCCTCTATAACAAGACACCTGTACTTGTCCTGTCATTTTAACTTCTCAGTACCTGGCTTAAAGCTACCTTTCTCTTTCAAACATTCACACACAAACACACACACTTAGATGAGGGGCCTTTTTTCTGTCTTGCGAGTTTATTCGCTCAACTAGTACTAGTGTCACAAAAAAAAAACCCTGTACACATTGTAAAGTTGTATATATATATATATATGTGTGTGCACCCACTACACTCTCTGAGTGGTTGACGTTAGGAAGGGCATCCAGCTGTAGAAACTCTGCCAAATTAGATTGGAGCTTGGTGTTGCCATCCAGTTTCACCAGTCCTCAGTCAAATCGTCCAACCCATGCTAGCATGGAAAGCGGACGTTAAACGATGATGATGATGATGATGATATATATATATATATATATATATATATATATATATATATATACGTATACATGATGGGCTTCTTTCAGTTTCCATCTACCAAATCCACTCACAAAGCTTTGGTCGGCCTGAGGCTAAAGCAGACACACTTACTCAAGATGCCATGCGGTTGATACTGAACCCGGAACCATGTTGTTGGGAAGCAAGCTTTCCTACTACACAGTCTCTGTGCCAGTTTTTCACTACACACACATACGCAAATGTATATAGAAGCAATGGAACAAACCCATGCAAACAGTGATGTAGATATCTTTAAGTAACCTCATTAGTCTAAATAACGAAAATAACAAGGGTTATTTATCCAGCTAGTGAACTAAATAAACCTAGAAATAGTCAACATAGTTCTGGGTTTTTTTTTATGATTTTCAGTTTTATATTTTTTATATTTTTTTACTCTGTTTTGTCAATATGCAACATCACAAGTAAAAATATCATTGTACCAACAGGAAATACGTTTTGATATAAAACCACAATATAGCACCTAACTTGTAACGACTTCTACA
Source organism: Octopus bimaculoides (assembly GCF_001194135.2). NCBI lineage: Eukaryota > Metazoa > Mollusca > Cephalopoda > Octopoda > Octopodidae > Octopus > Octopus bimaculoides. Next base: position 10,384,762 of record NC_068989.1, read on the forward strand.
TTTTACTATTTTGTCAATAGTATATTTAGTATATACTTTGTAAGTTAAATACCATTGTGATAATAGGAAGTGAGTTAAGAAACAAAACAACACTGAGTCACACAAAACTATTGACTGAGTTCAGATGTCTCAGTAAGAAAGGAGTTAGCCTAATGGGCGTTCCAGTTTCAAAGTAGGATTGGCATTGTTAGGTAAAAGTTGTTGAGGGTTGTTTTTGGTTTGTTTGTTTTGTTTGTTACTTATGATTTTTTTTGCAGTTCGTGACATAAGCATTGTTTTTCGGTTATTTTTTCAGTTTTTTGTTGTTGTTTTTTTTTTGGTAAATGCAATTAAAAACTAATTTTGTTTACCATACACTGAGTGATTTCAAAGAACCCCTAAATTCTTTTTTTTTAAATTTTATTTTTCTAGTTGCTTCGGTCAATGGATTGCGGTCATACTGGAGCACCACTTTTAAGGTTTCATTCTAACAAACTGACCATGGTACTTTTTTTTTTTTTTTGCCTGGTACATATTCCACCATTTGCTTTTGGCTGAACCACTAAGTGACGGTGATATAAACAAACCAACACCGGTTGTTAGGCAGTGTTGGGGACAAACACAAATATACACACACATACATATA
>NC_068989.1:10385559-10386434 GCF_001194135.2 Octopus bimaculoides
AATATATACATAAATATATATGTGTTTGTGTGTGTTTGTAAATATGTATGTATATATCTGTGTATCATCATCAGCATCATCATTTAACATCCATTGTCCATGCTTGTGTGGGTTGGACAGTTTGACCAGAGCTGGGGAGCTGCACCAGACCCCTGTCTGATTTGGCATGGTTTCTACAGCTGGATGCCCCTCCTAATGCCCACAATTTTACAGAGTGTACTAGGTGCTTTTACATGGCACCACACGGGCACTTCTACAATAGGTTTCTTTCAGTTTCCATCTCCCAAATCCACTCCAGCCATAGAATATCTGCTTTGACCCATGGAGACTTGGAAAAGGAGGTGTTAAATCAAAAGAAGGTGGTGATGATGATGATGAAAACAATGACGACAACAAGAAGAGAGATGATGAGGATCATGACTATGATGATGATGACGACGACGACGATGGTGATGATGAAGGTGATGATGATGGTGGTGATGATGATGGTGATAATGATGGTGATGATGATGATGATGATGATGATGATGATGACCTGTTGTAACTGCAAATCCTAATGTCAAAGTTCAAAATAAAAGGTACAATTTATATAGTATCCCTCTTGTAGAAGAACCGAAATTTCAAAGGCAGGAGGCATTTTAGAAAACTGATAGCTGGAAGTAACCGCTGAGAAATAAGACCGAAATGCAGCGGTTCAATTGTGAGCTTGAAATAAAATTGCATTTACTTTCCATTGTTGACCTGTATCAACTGTTATTAGAGTTGGCATTTACTGGCATTCCTGAAAGGTCATTTCTGTTCTTTAAAACCAAAACAAAACAAAATGGAAAAGTAAAAAAACAACAACTGTTGGAACTGAGCAATTCAGCATGAGA
>NC_068989.1:10387003-10390860 GCF_001194135.2 Octopus bimaculoides
ATATATATATATATATATATACGACGTGCTTCTTTCAGTTTCTGTCTACCAAATCCACTCACAAGGCTTTGGTTTGCCCGAGGCTACAGTAGAAGACACTTGCTCAAGGTGCCACGCAGTGGGACTGAACCCGGAACCATGTGGTTGGTAAGCAAGCTACTTACCACACAGCCACTCCTGCGCCTGTACCAAGAACTTGGTCTTTATTATTCTACTACACACACACACACACATATATATTGTCCCTAACTGAGGAGGAAATAGGAAGTGAACACAGCCAACACAAACACAACTGATAATTGGTGAAAAATCACATCAGCAATTTATCAACAGCTAAAGGAACACTACCCAGAGAATATTGGGAGACTTCATGGTTCAGCAAAGATCACAGATGTTCATGGGGAATTTTAGAGGACTCAGCCGGCAAAAAAAGGTGATCAGAGTAAAAGGAGGTCAGAGTCATAGAGTGCTCTGGCCCCACATAGGTGGCAGTTTTTTTAATCTTATTTGTTTGTGTACTAAATCTATAACCTGTTTTAATGTATTCTATTACGTTTTTTTGCTCCAGTCCCTGTTTTTTTTAATGTATATATGTGGATGTATGTACCCACCATGTGTTTTTTTTTACCATTTAAAATTATATTTTTGTATCAGTTCAATATAATCGATTTTTTTCCTTTCCCTCAAATTGCTGGCTATGTGTCAAAATAAGAATGAATCATTATTAAAAAAAAAATCATTATTATTAAGAAATTTTCTTCGGTAGTTTCACATGAATTTCTGTTGCACCACCTGGTGCACCCCCATGTTCCTGAGGTGTGGGTGGCATTGTCCTCCTCCTCCTCCTCCTCATCATCATTGTTGTTGTTGTTATTATTGTTATTGTTGTTGTTATTATTATTATTATTATTATTATTATTGAGTGAGAGAGCAGTGCATGCCATCAAAGTGATGCTTGGGTAAAATATACGAAGCCCATTATACCCATCATAACTTCCCGTCTGATAAGGGTACACCAGGCACCTGCATCACAACCATATGTGTGCAACATGGTGATCTTATACCAAGATGAACAGCGCATGACCTCGCAGGTGAGGCCCAGTTAGAATTTTCTTCAGGTTGAGTAGCCCATCCTGCTCAAAAGGTTCCTGAATAAGGTTTGTTTAAGGATATTGAACGAAACACCCATGTTTCCAGAGGTGAATAATTCAAACTCCAAAGAATTCCTCTCAACACATGGCTATGATGCTCCCCCACTACTTCTGCTTGTGATCAGAGATACACATATCATCAGCCACTAAGGGACGAGCAGAATATTTGCTGTAGCCCATCTTTTATGCCAAGATAAAACAATGGACGTGATAACACCTCCAATCAGTTAAGATCAGAAGCTACGAGAGCCACTGCCTGGTACTGCATTATTATTATTATTATTATTATTATTGTTATTATTATTATTATTATCATTATTATTATTATTGTTGTTGTTTTTTGTTTTTGTTGTTACTATTTAAAATAGTTCATGCTCAAAATTTTAAGAATTAACCGCTATTTACATAAATTCCATTTTTTGTTCCGCCAAACTCTTCCACGCCATCATCATCATCATCGTCGTCATTGTCCTCATGAACAGCAACAACAACAACAACAACGACAAGTTAGTCACTTAGTGAGTTATGTTTAGATGTCCTAGTTAGTTACTTTTCTACTGCTTTGTAAAGTTGACATCAATTTTTCTCCACTCAGTTGACCTTGAAAACGTAACGCTGTAAAAATCTATACTGCAAGCACAAATACAACTCCGAGAGGAAGCTGCTGTAAGTTTGTTTGTTTGCTTGTTATTTTTTCTTTTATTTTGTATTTTTTTTGTCCGTTTTTTTTTTAATTATTTATTTTTGGTTCAAAACTTTCTTGTTGATTTTATTCATTTATTCTTTCACTCGTTTCAGTCCTTTGACTGTGGCCATGCTGGAGCACTGCCTTTTAGTCGAAGAAATCGCCCCTCTTTGTAAGCCTGGTGCTTATTCTATTGGTATCTTCTGCCGAACTGCTAAGTTACGGGAATGTAAACACACCAACATCAGCTGTCAAGCGATGCTGGCAAGAACAAAGAGGCACAAACACACACACACACACACATAAATACATACATATATATAGCCACTATACCTTTTTCTATTTTCTCTCCCTGTTTATTTCTGTGTTCCTTTCCGTTGAAGAGCATAAGCTCGAAACATAAAAGCCTTTCTCACTTCCTGAATGTTAAACTAATACATCTGTTTGTTGTTTACACACCCATCTTCGTCTTTTGTTGTTTAGTAAATTCTCACTAGTCCCACTGCATGGCACTTTGGGCAAGTATCTTCTACTATAGCCTCAGGCCGACCAAAGCCTTGTGAGTGGATTTGGTAGACGAAAACTGAAAGAAGCCCGTCGTATATATGTATATGTATATATATATATGTGTGTGTGTGTGTGTGTGTGTATGTATGCGTGTGTGTGTATATGTTTGCGTGTCTGTGTTTGTCCCCCCAGCATCGCTTGACAACCGATGCTGGTGTGTTTACGTCCCCGTAACATTAGCGGTTCGGCAAAAGAGCCCGATAGAATAAGTACTAGGCTTACAAAGTATAAGTCCTGGGGTCGATTTGCTCGACTAAAAAGGTGGTGCTCCAGCATGGCCACAGTCAAATGACTGAAACAAGTAAAAGAGTATATATATATATATATATATATATATATATATATATGACAGGCTTCTTTTAGTTTCCATCTACCAAATCTACTCACAAGGCTTTGGTCGGCCTGAGGCTATAGTAGAAGATACTTGCCCAGGGTGCCATGTAGTGGCACTGAACCCAGAACCATGCAGTTGGGAAGCAAGCTTCTTACCACACAGTCACTCCTGTGCCTAATTATATAATTATTTTAAAGTTCCACACTAACAATTTCTTGTCATTGTAGAATATTGTAAATTATGCAGACATCCTTTCATGTTTACAATCATCATCATCACCATCATCACCGCTAATAACAACAGCTACAATAACAACAACTACAACAACACCATGATTATAATCATACCCACCACCATAATCATTATCATCATCGATATCATAATCAGTATCATCATCATCACCAGAAACATCACCATCACAATGGCCACCACCGCTGACACCACCACCACCACCACTACCACTATTACCATTACCACCACCACTACTACCATTACCACTGCCACTACTACCATTACCACCACCACTATTACTACTACTACCATTACTACCACCACTATTATCATTACCACCACCACTACTACCACTACTACCATTACCACCACTACTACCACTACTACCATTACTACCACCACTACTACCATTACCGCCACCACTACTACCGTTACCACCACCACTACTACCATTACTATCACCACTAATACCATTACCACCACCACTATTACCAATACTACCATTACCACCTCCACTACCACCACTACGATTACTACCACCATTACCACCTCCACCACCACCCCCACCACCACTACAACCAGCACTATTACCACCAACACTGCAGTGATCATCATCAGCATGACTGCAGCTGCAGGCGCCACCATTCCAGTGCCATCTTTGTCGTTGCGAAGGCAGTGCCTATGGCCGATGACACAGCAGCCCAGTTTCACTCCCTCGGCTGGAACCCACTTCACATCATTCTCATTTGCAAAGTGCTTGGAACAAGAGTTAGGAGGCAGAAAAACAAAGCAGGTTATATTAAGTAGTAGTAGTAGTAGTGGTGGTGGTGGTGGTAGAGATAGTGGTGGTGGCAGTAGTAGTAGTAGTAGTAGTGATGGTGGTGGTGGT
>NC_068989.1:10391202-10394071 GCF_001194135.2 Octopus bimaculoides
GGTGGTAGTGGTGGTGGTAGTGATAGTGGTGGTGGTGGCAGTAGTAGTAGTAGTAGTAGTAATAGCGGTGGTGGCAGTAGTAGTAGTAGTAGTAGTGATGGTGGTGGTGGTGGTAGTGATAGTAGTAGTAGTAGTAGTAGTGATGGTGGTGGTGGTAGTGATAGTGGTGGTGGCAGTAGTAGTAGTAGTAGTAGTGATGGTGGTGGTGGTAGTGGTAGTAGTGGTGGCAGTAGTAGTAGTAGTAGTAGTAGTAGTAGTAGTAGCAGCAGCAGAGCAGCAACAGCAGTAATGGTGGTGGTGGTGGCGGTGGTGTTCTAAATACGTTACCTGTTTTAGGTTCTAACTGACCAGATCCAGCCTCTCACACCTACCTGACAATGTCATTCCAAATATAAACAATCACAATCGTTGAGGTTTTGAAGCTGTGAGATAATGCAGGATAAATGCGACATAATGTTAATGAATAAGCAGCACATTCGACAGAGTAATCTGGATGTTAAAGGGCTAACCTCATACCCTTGCATTTTAAATCGCAGCAAATATTAGTAGGACATATTAGTCTAAATTTAATCGGTGACTTTCTATCCGTGCCTTTGACCAAGATCTCCATCTTAATAACATCAATTGCTCCACTTATTCAAACTGGATATTTTGTCTTTGAAATCGATGTTGCTATTATTCAAAGCTACATCTTTTCTCTTTTAATTACCTTATACTCTGATAATTGGAGGCGCAATGGCCCAGTGGTCAGGGCAGCGGACTCGTGGTCAAAGGATCGCGGTTTCGATTCCCAGACCGGGTGTTATGAGTGTTTATAGAGCGAAAACACCTAAAGCTCCACGAGGCTCCGGCAGGGGATGGTGGCGAACCCTGCTGTACTCTTTCACCACAATTTTTCTCTCACTCTTACTTCCTGTTTCTGTTGTGCCTGTAATTCAAAGGGTCAGCCTTGTCACACTCTGTGTCACGCTGAATATCCCATGAGAACTATGTTAAGGGTACACGTGTCTGTGGAGTGCTCAGCCACTTGCACATTAATTTCACGAGCAGGCTGTTCCATTGATCGGATCAACTGGAACCCTCGACATCGTAAGCGACAGAGTGCCAACAAACAACAACTCTGATAGTTACCAAAGGATAATCTAATTAAACAATTATTCTTGATTATAGTACTGGAAAGATGAAATCCGAGGGAAGATTTGAACTCAAAACATGAAGGACCAAAAAAACCAGCAAGGAATTTTCACCAACACTTTACCAACCTTTGCTTAATAACAACAATAATATCTAGGATAGTCCCAATGCTACAAATTTAAGTTAAGTGTACACTTAATTATATTTGACTCCAGCACTAGACTGATACTTATTTCGACCCAAGTGGACGAAAGACAAAATCAGCTCCAGAATAATTTGAACTAAAAATGTACGGAATTAGTAGTAACTAAATACTGCAAAGTACTTTGTCTGGTACTCTTTCAATTTGCCTACCTACCATATTCTATAATAAGAGTTCCTTTTATCTAGGATGAAGTCAATTTTGTATGAGGGAGGAAAATTAATGTTAAATGTTTTGACCTGATGATATTTCTAGTGCACTTATTGTTATTATTGCTATTGTTGTGGTTGTTGCTGTTATTGTTGTTGTTGTTGTTGTTATTATTATTATTATTATTATTGTTATTATTATTATCGTTCAGTAGTTTTATTTTTATAACATGCTTTCACTTCACTACCGAGCGCAGCTCTGTGTGCCTTGGGTATGTGCTGTGGTTTGCTGTGATGTTCTTATGGTTATTGTATTGAAAGTGTTTTGCGTAGGATGTGTGCAGTGCCCAGTAGTGCAATTTTCTGTATGTTATTATTATTATTATTAGTAAGGTGGCGAGCTAGCAGAATTGTTACCATGACAGGGAAAACGCTTAGCAGCATTTCTTTTGACTCTGCTTTTTCAAATGCTGCCGGAGTCAGCTTTGCCTTTCATTCCTTCAAGGTCAATAAAATAAGTACCAGTTGCGTACTGGGGTCATTATCATCAACTTAGCCCTTTCGCAAACTTGCTGGCCTTGGGCCTAAAAATTGGAAATCATCATTATTATTATTGAGTGAAAGGGCAGTGCATGCCATCAAAGTGACACCCAGGGTATAATTATATGAAACCCAATATACCCATCATGACTACCTGTCTGATTAGGGTACACCAGGCACATACATCACAACCATATGTGTGCAACATGGTGATCTTATATCAAGATAAACAGCACATGACCTTGCAGGGGGGCCCCAATTAAAATTTTCTTCAGGTTGAATAGCCCATCCTGCTTAAAAGGTCCCTGAATAAGGATTGTTTAAGGATGATGAACAAAACACCCATGTTTCCAGAGGTGAATTATTCAAACCCCAAAGAATTCCTCTCAACAAATAGCTATAATGTTCCCCCACTGCTTCTGCTTGAGATCAGCATGGCCACAGTCAAATAACTGAAACAAATAAATGAGTAAAAGAGTAAACATGGTCAGTGGCTCCCTCATCACCTGACTGCTTCTCTTCTTAATCAAAGAGTTGCCATCTCCTTGTCATTGAAGAGTAGACTTGCTACCAAACCTTTCCTGAATATTGCCATCGTAAGTCATGACAAATGGGTTTCCTACTATCATAACCAACAAAAACGACAATGATCGGCACCCAATGTGTGTCCTCGTGGGCATCGGTACCATTTTCCTCTTTCTCCGTTCTTCCATTCTCCGAACTTTCCATCTTTCCGACGAAGGGCTACGCCCGAAACGTCATGCACTCTCTCTTTCCTTTCCTGAGCGTCCAATAACACTATCCGTATCACGTCCTCACTTTGTTGTTTTTTTGTTATTGTTTT
>NC_068989.1:10394081-10412290 GCF_001194135.2 Octopus bimaculoides
ACACACACACACACAAATACATATATAGTAAAGTTACTAGTTGTAAAATGTATGGCAATATATATGCCTGGGGTTAAACTGGCAATAACATAGAACAGCCACATTGATGTGGCAATTAACTTGACTTATATATATATATAAATATATATATAAATATATATAAATATATATATATAAAATTTATATATATATTTGTATGTGTGTGTGTGTGTGTGTGTGTGTGTTTATGATTAGTTTCCATAAAATACTGATAATAAATATCACTTTTTGCCTTCAGGTTCCTAATTTTTTGAAACAAGATTTTCTTCTACGTTATCCAATACTTATCTTAACAACAAGAGAGAAAGAGAGAGTGATGAAGCATGGACCAGAAAAACTTCTGGAGCTGATATACTGAACTGTAAACTCTTGAAATCCTTAAATTCCTTTTATGATTTCAATCTTTTCACTGTAACCATATTGTGGAACTGTCTTCAAGGTCATTTTTTTTTTTCGTCGATTACATATTTAGTCAACTACTTTTTGTATGATTGAAAATTATCTATTGATTTATTGAATGACTAAGTCTTCCTTGGCATAGAAGACATATAATGATATGACAAGGTAATTTTATTTGACTTATTGATTTGTACCAATATGTACTTACATATGCCCGTGCACGTACTTAAACACACACATGCACCTCTTAAAACATGCCAAGTTTTAAGTAAACGAATTTAAAACACTATACTCATGTCATGTCTTGAGTAGAAAATTTGAAAGAAGTCTTCTTCGACTAAACCAAATTCAAAGAAGATAATACAAAATTTTATATAGGCACAAAGAAGAGCAGCTCCATCTAACATTACTTTACCAGAAACAGTATAAATAAGAAACACAAACACGCTGAAAGACAATGCTCCAACATGGCCTCAGCCCCTGGCTGAAACCAGTAAAAGATTAAAAAAAGCTGTGTGTATAAACATATATATATATATACATACATATATATCAAAATCTTCATCAGAATACATTATAAAGGTCTAGTTAGAGAAATAAAGTAAAAATGTACTGTAAAAGAGAAAACAAAAAACATACAATAACAATAAATGGAGAAATGTGTGTGTGTGTGTGTACTGTCACTGTATCCTTTTTGGTTTTGAATTGCATCTCTCTCTCTCTGTATATATATATATATATATATATATATATATATATATATATAATAGAAATATGTTACAAAAACAAAATAGAAACTACACGTGGAAATGTAAGGGTAAAGTAAGAAGAAAAATAAGCGAAAATGCACATTGGAAATCAAAAGAAGTAAAGGCTTTTTATGAAAAGTAACGATAGAAATATACAATTAGATGAACTGAGGAAGGAATAAAAGTAATAAAAGTCATTATTGTGAATTGTTAAAGAGATTCAAAAGCATACCGGTTTCGTAATGTTACTAATCATTGCTTTGAGCAGAGATTGCGGCTCGTTGATTTTTGTTGTCACTTAAAGCATATGGAACCCATGCTCCATACTTCTGAACCTTTCCCATCGAGTGAAGATACTTCTCTATAGCAGTGTGGGAGCATTCCATTTTCTCTGCCAGTTCCCTTGTCGTTTGATGAGAATTTTTGTGCAAAAGTTGGTTTAATGCTCTTCATCAAACTCAACTAGATGGCCAGAACAAGGTTCGTCTTTGTGGTCAAAATTTACATTTTTGAACTTGGCAAACCAATCACGAGTCATTCTTTCAGCTATGGCACCCTCTCCAAACACAGCACAAATGTCGCGAGCAGCTTTTACAGCCTTAGAGCCTTGATTAAAAGCAAAATGGAGGTGTTGAAAATGCACGTTGACATTCCATTTTAATGATCTAAAAATAAACAAAAATTAACTAGAAATAAAACAAAATAAATTCCAAAATGATTCAAAAATAGAATTCTTGAAAAATATAGTTTCCAAAATTTTTTTAAAATGCGGGAACTTAGTTGCCAATCCAATATGTGTGTGTATGTGTATGAAATGACCACTGAAAAGGGCTTTGCATTAGGAAGGGCCAGTGAAGTTTTGTAGTCACTCTTCCTTCTCTTCTTTCTAAATAAAAATAGAAGTACTCAACACAAATCTATGATTAACAAAATGTTTACACAACTGGGGGAGGGAAAGGTAGAGAGAAATGATGAAGAGGAGGAGAGAGACAACGATGATGATGCAAGAATAGAGAGAGACTAATGTGATTTGTTAAGTGGAAAATTCCTGGACATTCCTTGTAAATCTCAGTATCCGTTTCCCACTGGTTACTCACATTCAATTTTTCCGTTTTGCATGTCTTCCATATTGACAATTAGTTTAAATATACACTAATGGCTGTGTGGTTAAGTAGCACAAGTAGATCGTTTCCCAGCCGCATAATTTCAGATTCAATCTCCAGGTTCAGTCTCACTGCTTGGCACCTTGGGTAAGTGTCTTTTACTGCAGCCTCAGTTTGATGAATGGCTGTGTGGTAAGATGCTCGCTTCCAAACCACATGGTTCCAGATTCAGTCCCACTGTGTGGCACCTTGGGCAAGTGTCTTCTACTATAGCCTTGGGCTGACAAAACCTTGCAAGTAGATTTGCTAGACTGAAACTGAAAGAAGCTTGTCAATTATATATTAATTGTTTATAATTTTCACCTTAAAAGGTATTTTTATATGCTGACCACAGAGTGTCATGTTCGTTGATGCTACCCCTGGCAGCAAAGTAGCACACCTTTTTAGAAAAACATTAAGTAAGGCTAATCTACAAATTAAAGTAGTGGAGAGGCCTGGTGCCCCTTTAAAATCCCTGATCTGAAATACCTATCTCATTGATAAGTCCACCTGTACAGAGTGCAATTGTGTTATATGTAGGATGACATAATTATGGTTTCGAAATATAACCTGCCCAAAAATTGTCATGGAAAGACACGCACCCTAGAAGCAACGAATATTCTAGACAAGAAACATAACTCGTCTTTATTATATTAAGTTATGTCCCTTGATTTAGCTGGACTCATTTCAGTTGTATCTTAGTGTTACTAGTTCAAAGGGACACCACCATATAGAATTAGTGCAAATCTAACGCTATAATGACTATGGGAGATGAATTCAATAATGCATGCTAACAAAGTACTTTTGTTAATGTATTTGCCTTAAGACTGTTGACTGCTAATAGATCCTGGCATAGATTTCCTTATTCACTCAAATCTTTTTCATCAATCAACGAGTGACAATATGGTTTATTCACCAGCTGAGAAAACTAAAGAATATCTTGCAAACGTTAAATTATCATCACATCAGACGGTGGTTTTATACAAAATATTGACTCCTAAAACCACCATGTGCCCAATGATAAACAGGAATTTGTTGTGGAATAAGTGAAAACTGCCATCATAGATGACTGGACAATGTCAGTCAAGAATCTAAATTATCAGTTGGTAATAAATATAAACAATCTCATGTGAGTAACGCAAGGGTCACACATGGATACCCAAAGCAATTTATGGCTCAAGATGAAGCTATAAATCCATCACAATGAAAGCTTAAGAAAGCACAACCATTCAGTGGAAGTTCACTGTACATACATTCCCTTCACAAGTGCCAGTGCCTGGAAAAGCACCAGTAATCACTGTAAAGTGGTTCCTGTTAAGAAACGAAACCATGTCACTTATGATAATTAGGCTACTTCTGGATCTCTGATTAGCCCAATAATGTAGCATTAACAAAGACAGATGCATCTAGAGCAGTCATAGCTTGGTATTTTTTACAATAACTCTAGACCAGAGGTTCTGAAACTTTTGGGGCACTGTCCCCATCATAGCGACATAATACCCACAGCCCCTATTTTTATGTATAAATATTTTATATTTTACTAATTTATACATACTATGAATCTTTTGATATTTAATATATAATTTGTATACAATACTATATAATAAATTCATAGCGTCCCCTAATTCACTGCCTTCCTCCCAAGGCCTCCTTTTTCTCAACTGCTCCCTTAGGCACCAGTGCCCACTTTGAGAACTTATGCTCTAGCCGAACCAAAGCCTGGCAGACTTAATACATGGGAACTGAAAGCTCATTCTGCTTATATATATATATATATGCACACACAGGGTGCAATGGGTAAATTGTCACCATTTTATATTTTTAATTTCGTGCATGCACATCGTTTGCTTTTGATTGTCAAGTATACAGTATAGTAGGGTCAGCTGAGCACTGTTTGTAAGAAAAACAGCACCATGATGCAATTCACTCTGCCAGAAATTTGGAAACAACATGCTGTACTGCTTGGCATTCACACCAGAAGCTCCAATTACGAACATTTCAGAGTGTTTGGGTGTCAATCTGAGGACATGTACAGAGTAATAAAAATTGAACATCCTGGTGTTTGGGGTAATGGCAATGTTATACCTCCATTTAAGGCGGCAAGTTAGCCAAAATACTTAACAGTATTTCGTCTGTCTTTACGTTCAGAGTTCAAATTCCGCCAAGTTTTATGGCAGCGTTCACCAAAGTTAGAAAAGAAGACTGTCCAGAAGAGTTGCAGGAGATTCCAAAGTTGTCTGGAGGCCATGGTTATTTTATTGAATAAATTTACTCTTTAGTATTTCGAGATATTTCTATGTAATTTTGGTAAAGATATCTGTTAAATGAGATGTGTTATTTTCATTTTTGCGTAATTTAGAAAGTTTATTAACCATACCATGTATATTAAAAAGCATTCAGTCCACATTGTAAAGTGGTTGGCGTTAGGAAGGGCATCCAGCTGTAGAAACTCTGCCAGATCAGATTGGTGCAGCCTTCTGGTTTGCCAGTCCTCAGTCAAACCATCCAACCCATGCTAGCATGGAAGGCGGACATTAAATGACGATGAATGGCTGTAAAACAAATTGCCGTGTCTTTGCAAGCAGTTTATACTTATTAATACTTTCAAAATACCACTATCAACAATTCAATAACTCACATTGCCAACTGACATAAAGCTAACACTGATTGGTATACAACTGTATTTAAATGTCCAATATCCATCAGCTTCCACGCTGACAATGTAGATTGTTAAACAATCCACTCACACGTTACCAGCTCATCAACAAAACAAAACAAAAAGACTAGCTTTCAAGTAATTTCCCAGTTTATTTTGCTTCTGTACAAGTAGTTTAATAAGCCTCAATCTATTCTTTATCAACCTTGCCAGTTGATTGTTTGGAACCTCGGAGACGACCAGTACGACGGGCAGCAATAAGACCGACCTGGAAAAGAAAAGAAAATTCCATTTAGAATACACCAGAATGAAAAATTCATTACCACTGTCTCAAAAGAACGGAGAAATATGCACATTAAATTTACTGCTTCCAATATATACATGGTCAATCAAGTGAAAAAATTCTCGAATAAATAAAATTCACAAAGAAATTACTTTATCAAAGCTCGAAGGTCAAACCCATTTCCTATTTCGAAGTTTAAATCATCAACAAAATTCAAGTCAGTGAAACATTATTCACCACCCTCAAGACATTTTCGACTACTGTCAGCTTCAACATAAGCAATTATTATTAATTGAGAAGATCTTAAGAAAGCAAGCTCCTCTAAGTCTCAATCACAAGATATCTCTTGAAATAAAAATATTTAAGTAACCTAGTTTCAGGCTAGAAGACTTACATTTTATTTAGCATGGAAAAATTAGGTTTAACTACATTTATCTACATTCAAGTAATAATACCTTATGCTGGATTATAGCAACCACAAACTGACAAGCTAATAAAACTGATTCCAGTCAACACACTCACAGTATTAAACGTCTACACCAAAAGTTCAGGTCAAAGTGAAGAATTTTGTTACTCATCACAGCATGTCATTCTTCTCTGGGTTTTAATCACTGACTCGTCAAAGATGGTGCATCATCTTCTAGATTACATCAACTAGCGCTTGTATTTCTAAAAAGGCACGTGGTTTAGTGGCTACGGTATTTGGCTCGTGATTGTAAGGTCACGAGTTCAATTCCTAGCTGTGTTGTATCTTTGAACAAGACACCTTATTTCACACAGCTCCTGTCCACTCAGCTAGTATATAGGAGTTGCACCTGTAATTCAAAGGTGCCAGCCTTGTTGCACTATCTCCCTGATAACTGTATTAAGGATACACGTTTGTGGAGTGCTCAACCACTTGCACATTAATTTCCCAAGCAGGTTGTTCCGTTGATCAGATCAACTGGAACACCTGTGATTGTAAGTGACAGAAAGAAGAGTAAGGGAGCTTATAATTCTGAAAGAAGCCCAGTGCCAAGGGTTTCAGAGATGTTAGCAATGCAACTGATGTTAGGCAGACCAGTCATAAAAAAAAAAAACTGTTGGGAGAAAGACAAAATCTTACCAGGGAGATATCCCTCTGAATCCAGCCATCTCCATAAAATGGGAGAGAGGGGGGGGGGGAACAGAACATGCAGATTTATTTTATCCTAGTATTCCATTCCATTCCTTTATGGTATATCTGTTTTATGCACATTGAAGTCCACTTGTGCATACAATTCTAACAAGCTAAATAGTAGCTAATAAACCATTTTCTAAGATGACCAATCAAAATTTTATTTACTGGAATGAGACTTGCTTTGAGAGAAAAACCCTTTATCGTGTACTAAATTCTCAATTTTAAAATTCAAACATATAGGGTGGGGGTGTATTATAGAAATATAAAAAGATCAAATGACCCTAAACAATATCTGCTGCATTTGTTATAACACTAATTAGATTCCAGTCAACATACTCAGGGAATGAAGCTATCAACACTCAAAGATTCAGGTCAAAGTGAAGAATTATTTTCCTCATCACAGCATGTTTGGAAACAAATCAAAGAAATTATGAAGTTGAATAAACACTTCAAAATAAGCCTACTACTTCCCCCACTCAGCTGAAGGGGGTCTTGCTTGATGACCTCACTAGTGCTGGTGCCATGTAAAAAGCACCCATTATACCATAAAATGTTTTGGCATTAGGAAGAGCATCCAGCCAGAGAAACCATGTCAAAGCAGACATTACAACTTAGTGCACTCCTCTGGCATACCAGCTCCCGCCAAACCATCTGTCCCACGACATCAAGGAAAATGGATGTTTTTTTTTAAAAAATAGCACAAGACACCAAAATCAGCTTCAAATAATTCTACCCATCCAGGTGATATCAATCAGTCTAAATTACATATTCAACCCCTTAGCATTGAATCCGGTCATATCTGGCCCAAATATTCTACCTATTTAAACAAATAAAAACAACCAGATCCAATCTCTCACACCTACCCTGCAATGCCATTTGTAAAACATACAAATGCACCATTGAAATCTTGAAGCTACAAGATGCGTCATTAATTAAAAACACAAATACATAAGCAATACTTTTTACAGAGAAATCTGAATGCAAAAGTGTTGAGTAACCTAAGTGACCAGACTTAACAGACGGCCTCATCTGCATTAATAATATTCCCTCCAATGCAGGCCAGTGACAACCCCAAGAGTAGATTAAAAAAAAAAAAAAAAAAAAAAAAAAAGGAGTACCTTTCGTCCAGCTGATGTATCTCTCCGGACTGTTGAAGCTTTACCAATATGCTGATGGTTACCACCTCCGTGAGGATGCTCAACAGGCTGAGGAAGAAAGAAGGAAAAATATAAATTAATAAGTGATCAATAATACAAAAAGAGATTCAAACAGCAAAATCTGTAACTCAGAATTGATGTTTGGAAACTTACATTCATAGCAACACCTCGGACTTTTGGCCAACAGTTTTTCTTAGCTTTGTATTTATAATACGCACGACCAGCTTTCAGAAGTGGTTTGTCTATACGACCACCACCAGCAACAATACCTACAAATATCACAACAATCATGTGTAAGACAAAAATTAAAATAAAAAGCATAGGTAAATATTATGAACTGAAACTGTTTAGTTACATTGAAGCTCTGACGTCTGGGAACTAACTTGGTAAATCATCATCATCAAAACACCCACAAAATTATTAACCATTGTGCCAACAACCACCATGAGCTCCACAGCTCCCATGACTTTCAGAAACAAATAGGGTGGGGGTGTATTATAGAAATATAAAAGGATTAAATGACCCTAAACAATATCTGCTGCATTTGTTAAAACACTAATTAGATTCCAGTCAACATTGAAGTCCACTTGTGCATACAATTCTAACAAGCTAAATAGTAGCTAATAAACCATTTTCTAAGATGACCAATCAAAATTTTATTTACTGGAATGAGACTTGCTTTGAGAGAAAAACCCTTTATCGTGTACTAAATTCTCAATTTTAAAATTCAAACATATAGGGTGGGGGTGTATTATAGAAATATAAAAAGATCAAATGACCCTAAACAATATCTGCTGCATTTGTTATAACACTAATTAGATTCCAGTCAACATACTCAGGGAATGAAGCTATCAACACTCAAAGATTCAGGTCAAAGTGAAGAATTATTTTCCTCATCACAGCATGTTTGGAAACAAATCAAAGAAATTATGAAGTTGAATAAACACTTCAAAATAAGCCTACTACTTCCCCCACTCAGCTGAAGGGGGTCTTGCTTGATGACCTCACTAGTGCTGGTGCCATGTAAAAAGCACCCATTATACTATAAAATGTTTAGTTACATTGAAGCTCTGACATCTGGCAACTGACTTGGTAAACACCCACAAAATTAATCATTGTGCCAACAACCACCTTGAGCACCTTTGAGCTCCCATGACTTTCAGAATCATGGAACAAACTACCTGCATCAGTTATTAGTTGCCAAGGCACTGCATCCTTTAAAACTTCCATGCTTCCTGAAATACACCAACACTACACCCGATATCCCCCCTCCATATGCATGCACATGTATATCACGACTCATACACTATTCACTTTCCTGACTTTTGTGCATAATTCTATGTTACTACACACGCACTTTTGATAAGTTGTAGTGCACCTGAGCACTATACACAATTTCATTATTATTATTATTTAATTGTAATTCTGTTAAAGTTCACTGCCATTGTACCAGTTAATTTAATGAAGAACTTATGAACAGCAAATGCCGAAATTTTTCTTGTAAAAAGCAACATGCCCAACCGCACAAACCATATTTGTCAATGTCTACTCACCTATCATAGCACGATTGGTTGAAGGAACAACTTTCTTTGAGCCTGACGGTAGCTTGATGCGAGTCTTCCTGGTTTCCAAATTGTGTGAAATAACTGTAGCATAGTTGCCTGATGCTCTAGCTAGCTTTCCACGGTCACCTGTCTTCTCTTCCACACTACAGATAATGGTACCCTCAGGCATAGCACCGAGAGGAAGAATGTTTCCAACCTGTAGTGTAGCTTGAGAAAAAGAAAAGAAAAAAAAATCATAAAACTTTGAACAAAAACATATTTATACATTTAAGCATACATTCGGACTGATAAAAACAACTGTAGCATTTATGCTCTGCGGCAGCTTCAAAACAATATGGGTTTCCAATATTGGTACAAGGGAGAGCTGATCAACGAAATGTAGGCATCCCTGCATTACAGCCACCCCATGTATGGGGTTTCACGTTTACAAAAACTGCAAAGTATGACTACCAATTTTAGGATACTGTCTGTAATTTTGCCGTTTTTAAACTTATCACATTAGTGAAGGGGCAGTAAGGAATGAAAACTGAGGTGCAGACAAATTGCCATGTTCTTGGGAATGTAAACAAACCAGCACCAGTTGTCAAATGCTAAGAGAGAAATAAAAGACAAACACACAGGTTCCAAATTTCCAATTACCAAATCCACCCTCAAGGCATTGGTTGCATCTGGGCTATAGTGGAAGACACTAGTCCAAGGTTCTATGCAGTGAGATTTATAGTGAATTTCATATGGGAGAGAAATATCAACAACATTGCCGAAACAAGGCTAGAAACATCTACAGTGAAAACTATGACAAAGAGAAAATTAAGTCAACCATGTAAGAAGCTACACCACTGACTGCTCAGACCCTATTTTTTCATAACTTTAATGTAATGCTTAAAATGGTATGGCTCCTGATTAGATAAAGGACCAGATGCAACAAAACGTACAAACTAAGGTAATTATATATATATAGATAGATAGATAGATAAATAGATATGGCAATTTACAGACGAATATGTAAATGAAACTGAATGCTAATGGAAAACCTCTTCTGGTTTGTAAAGGACGATTTGAAAGGCTAAAGAAGCACTTGAATTTGCACAACATGACATGGTGTAACTCACCTAACCAGATCATTTACATGAGTTCACTCACACATTTGAGGAAATATATGCAAAGATCTAGACACTATTACAGAATTCCAAAACTGCAATGGAAGCGAAGGCAATGAAAGATAACTCTTGTTTTGATAAATACTTTGTTCAAATTCACACAAAATAAGTATTAGAGTATTTTCATTTGCTATATTAAATACATGGACAAAATAATATTTATTGTAATGAGAGTTGCCTTCCACCAATTCTGCTCCTATGTTTGCCCTGGAATTAAGAAACCAATATTTCTACAACCTGTCCAACATGGACAGATTTGCAATCAAGAATGTGAACCTCTGAACAAAAGAGGTGAGGAAAAAGTGAATACTATCTCAAAAGTAAAGTAATAGGATTTGAACTCGCAACTAAGCCACAATTAGTTATGACATATACAAGTGCTCAATCAACCTATAACCATTACATTCTTTTTAATTAATATCTAAATTACATTTCTAGTCCACATTGTCAAGTTCCAAATATTCTTTACATACATTGAACATGACAGAATTTAATATTAAATGGTTAAGATAGTTTTTTAAAATTTCAAAAGCAAACTCACCTTTTTTGCCACAGTAAATGAATTGTCCAGTATATAATCCTTCTGCACAGACGAAGGTTTCAGTTTTTCGTTTGTAGCGGTAAGGATCTCTGAAGCTGACACGAGCTAGGGGAGCCCCGCGGCCAGGGTCATGGAGGATATCCTGCATTTACCAAAAAAAAAAAAAAAAAAAAGCATTTATAACAATTGGAGCAACTTTGTTTAAAAAAAAAAAGTCACTATGGCATCTCATGTAATGGGGAACAAGATTAAAGTTGTATGGTTTTGACACCCACACTAATACCAAGCAAAATATAAAATCAGTCCCATGAATTTGAAATAACGTTGTAGATTTAATAAAGATTGTGATTTGACTCAGAAAACATAACATGATGTTAGTTCTCAGAAAAGAAAGGGACCTCTGTACTTAAGTAGGGCGGAGGTAAAGAACATGGACTGCACACCTTTTTGGTAGTGATGATTATACTTTTTCATTCGATTTTTATGAATGGTTTGCTGTAGACATTCAACCATTTTTGTCTTATTTAAGGGTGAACAAAGTTAATGAAATCGTAATTCTGTAAAATTAAGGGACCTCTGTATTTAAGTAGTACCGAGTAATCAATTATGACTTCCTTACATAACGACAACAGTTCTAATTCAAGATCTGGATTACAAAGAGTTGCTGAGATAGATACTAGTAACTGCTATACAATATCAAAACGAATGGGATAAAACTGAATAGAACTTACAAATATCGCACAAGCCGCTTATTAGAATAATAGCAAGCCAGTCGTAACAAAAATCGAAAACATTCTAAAATTATCCCATTTTAAAAGTTAATGAACTCTTGTGGGATTCTCTCAAATTAAAACACTCGATAACTTACCCGGACCACACCTTTGATAAAACCATGACGTTCTGCATAATCAATAGCACGAAGTTTAGCTGCACCTTTCCTGTGTTTGGTGTGGGCACGGAAGACGCTTCCAGCTCCCTTACGTTGGGACCTAATAACTCGTCCCATCTTGCGTCTGAAAAATATAGAACACCCAACATACGTGAAAATAAAGAAAGGAAAAAGAAAAAAATATTTACTGAACAGCCGACGAAATAAATATATAAGAAATTTTCACAATTCACACACATTTCGGCAAATTCAGTGAACACGTGACTACTGACGTTTCCGGTAGCGTCAATCCTTGGGTCCATATATTTTTGTTCTATATAGTAATTGCATTTTTGCAAGCTATCAAGCACATATTTTATTTGATTATTCATTATTTATCTTAGTTTAGCTGGAACCCCCACCTCTTTTTTTTAACGAAAACCGAACAAGAATTTCTAGTAAAAATCTGCATGGCGCCTACGGTGCACGACACGTAGCTAACATTTATTTCTCTCGTTTAGTCAAAATATTTGGTGGAACGAGGATATTCGTGAGAATGTAACAATTTGATTTAACTGCTGACAAAATAAAACATGTAGACTAACAGCAATAATCATTAGTACTGGAAACCCCCAACGGAATATGTACGGAAAACGAAATTTTGTAGGGGGGGAGGGTCGGTATGTTTTCATCATTTTATAACTCCACACATTCTAAAACACTGTAAATCACAATTGTTTGGTCATTTTTTTTTCCAACTCAACCTGTCTCTCCTCTCATACGACTTAAATGAATTGAAGCTCACACAAGTGGGATGTGTGAGAAACTAAACAGGTATTTTTTAAGTATCTATAAAAGGACAATTTCAATTAAGAGTATAGCAGTAGAAATTGAAAGAATGCCGATTCCCCCCTATCAGAGCAAGTCTGATGCAGCACCTTTTCCAATTAAAATGATAAATTTCTCGGGATAAGGCGGGTGAAAATTTCTTCACCTGGGGGAAGTCCTGATAAATAGATACCTGGGTAGAGATGGACTATATGTAATCTGAACCCCCCCCCCCGCCACTTATTTATTAATTTTTTTTTTTACGGAATCAGACGTAAAATTCTGGAAAAAAATTTCAACCCCCCCCCCACCAAGCAGGCTATTTACATGCTAGAAATAACAGCCAAATCTCACAAAACTAGTGTTAGGGTTAGGTTTACAGTGTGGATCTATATAAAAACAGGGGGGAGGGGTGAATCGAAATTTTGAAAATCTTTTTCCAGAATCGGATTCTCCATGGTCTGAAACATAGGATTCCGTAAAAAAAAAAAATATATTAGAAGGAGGGTATACCCAGATTACATATACTCCATCTCCACCGATACCTGAAGTGAAGGATAGCAACTGATGACTAGTAAACGAAGTGTCTCGAAGTGAAAGATAACGGAGTCATACCTTTGTCTCCAGTATGGTCTTTCGATATGCTAGAAATAGCAGCATATACAAACCATTCAACGAAGGAAATGAAAAATAAAAACGTATATAAAATTCAATTCGATAAGAATTGAATTTATTTCTGTTTGTATATTTTCTAATATTTCCTCGGGAAGGGATGTCATTATTTTGTTTTTCAGGGGTCGAAACATTATCAAAAAAAAAAAAAAGGAACATTGCACGAGACATCCAAGTTCGCCATCAACACACTGCAATGGCCAAGTAGGGTCACATCGACATCCTGTGGGATATATATTGTACGAGGGTTCAGGTCACAACTATCCCGTCCTATTTCCAGGCTTTGTCCATCTAAGACTACATTATCTAATGTGTTCTTCCATATTCCAGACGGTCGAGTCATTTGAGCGAAACTTCGCTACTATTTCTAGCAACTCTTCGCATACAAGCAGTCACGTTTTTTAATTCATCCGCCATTTAAAGCCAGGGAAAAAGGAAGAAATAATTATCTAGTTTAATTCTGTAATAGCTATCTTCTTAGTACTGAGCGAATGCAAACTACATTTAAAAATAACCAGAATAGCATTTATAGACAGAAGTAATGCACATATATATTATGAAATATATAAAATTAAGCCAGTGAGATTACAAAATCGAGGCGATTTTAAATATATTTAACACATAAAGAAAGGAAAAAGTGTTATATGTATTTTTTAACGGTATGGAATATGCGCCATGACGACTGATGAACGAATAATCATCTGGACTCGTGTAATATAAAAAGGTTAGATATATAGCCACAAAAGTAATCATGTAAAAAATTCTACCTCAAAAATATTTATGAATGTTAGTACAATCAAATTAACAGATTTTTAAGATTAAAGAAA
The DNA here is from genome assembly GCF_001194135.2 of Octopus bimaculoides. Lineage (NCBI taxonomy): Eukaryota > Metazoa > Mollusca > Cephalopoda > Octopoda > Octopodidae > Octopus > Octopus bimaculoides. Next base: position 10,408,124 of record NC_068989.1, read on the forward strand.
CTATAAAAATGCTGATGTTAACAGATAAACACGAGGCACTAAAATTTTACTCACCACAACGTATACGAGTTAATCTAAGAAAGGAAGTAGCAGAGTTACATGCGCGTTGACTTCTACTTCCCGTGTTTAGTTTCGTATTTTACTAACGCAGAATTCAGAGAAAAATTTACATTTATATAAAAGAACAAAACATGTATAAAATAAATATTTTTAAAATTAATTGTGAAAGCCGTATATTATGATCGCGTTTAATGTTTCGTACATATTGTTATCATAATCAGTGGGTCCCAAACACGTACAGCGTATTGTTACCTGCTCTTTATGTTATCAGCCGGTTATTGCTATTTAAAAATACTGTACACCAAACTGATCCTAATAAGCGGTTCCATGCACGTTTGGTTGTGTAGTAAGTTTACTTTCCAGCCGCATGCTTCTTGTTTCAGTCTCACAGCATGGTACCTTGGCAAGTATCTTCTGCTATAGACACGGGCCAACCATAGCCTTCTGAGCGAGTTTGGAAGAAGCCTGTTGTATGCATATATGTGTGTGTGTGTTTTTTTTCTCCTTGTCTTGTCATTGTCATACAAATGGTGCCATTCATTTCCAATATTTTGCAAGAACCAGTCTGACCGGGGGGGATGGGATATTACCTTGCTTATATACAAGTGAAGGTTGGCGACAGAAAGGGCATCCCAGCTGTAGAAAATCTGTTTCAACAAACTCCATCTGAGCTATGCAAGCTTTGAAAAATGGCCATTGAAATGGTAATGATTATATATGTATATATAAACCTACATAAACCTAAAAGACATAATTAAAGGGTACTACTAAAGCAGCGCGGGATCGAACGCGCAGTCGCGCGTCCGCGCTAGCTAGTCTTGAGTGGTCGATCCTAACCCTAACCCTATCCCTAACCCGCGTGTGCAAATGAATACGTGTTTAGGGTTAGGGTTAGGGTTAGGATCGACCACTCACGACTAGCTAGTGCGGACGCGCGACTGCGCGTTCGGGTCCGCGCTGCTTTAGTAGTACCAATTAAAGTACATTCTAATGAAAGAGATCAAAGCGAAATTCTAATGTCACTGTCAAATTTTTCCTTGTAAAAAGTAAATAGATCTGCATTCTGCTAAAAAGTAATGAGTAATCCTTTCTTGTTCTCTGGGACAACCTACTGAAAGCTATGGACCAAATTCGTGGCCAGTGCAGAGTGATAGAAAACTTAGAATGACATGGTGGTAGAAGAGTGCAGTAGTCAGAGCTATAAAAGTAAAAAGATAGACCTGGATGGATTGGAAGAATGGGAGTAGGAGAGAAATATACTTGGTAGCAACAAGAAAAAGCTAGATGACAGTTTTACATAGTGAAAAGAGAAGCAGAATGGAAAAGGTTTGCCAATGTTCTGCAGCAGAGGGGGAGGGGGCAGCCAATTCGCCCCCCTCCCCCTCCCGAACCAAAATAAGGAGCTCAAGGTACTTGATTCCACGCAAAAAAATCCGAGTTTTCTTTCTTTTTTTTTTTTATCTTAGTGAAAATCGTGCAGATGCTACTCTGAAAAATTACCTATATATTATTTATGTGATCTTTTTCTAGCACACTCGTATATATTTTTATATAAATTTTATATAAACATATGCAATAATCCTTGAGATCCCAGATATTTTTTCTGAATCTCCCTGATTCTTTTAATGTGCTAGTTACCTGGTATTAAATTGATATTAATTAATATCCAATTTTTTACCCCATTGTTTAATTTATATATATATATATTGGTAATCTTCAAGTTTAGGGGGATAAAAAAATAAATAAAAATATTCAAGGGAAATAACTGAACGACTTACCAGTATTATCCGTTTTCTTCTAGCTGTTTATAAATAAATCACACCCTAATCCTAACCCTAACGTCAATCAAATCACGTGTGTGATTTATTTATAAACAGAGATGTACAGAGAATACTGGTAAGACGTTCAGTTACTTCCCTTGAATATTTTTATTTATTTTTTTATTCCCCTAAACTTGAAGATTACCTATATATTTATGTATGTGTGTGTGAATATATATATATTTATGTATGTGAGTGTGAATATATATATGTATATATACACGGTTTGTCAAGTCCTCATTAAAGCACATGTATCATTAAAAAAATAAACAATGTTATATAGGAAGTGATCAGAGTTACGGCCCTTATTTCCCTTACTCGAATTATTTACGTTGAACCGTCACTGTGAAACGACGACCGAGGTATAGTCTCTGTTTTTTACCTTTTTATCTAATTAATAACACCAAACTGCATAATTTCTGTTTTGTACATCACCTTTTTGTCCCTTTAAGAATATATATTTGATATACCTTAACGGACTCTTCAAACATTTTCCTTTTCTTTTTTTATATATATATGTAATAACATGTGGAAGCGGTATTAACATGGTTTGATAATGTTCAATGCTGGTTGCGAAAGGTTTCGTTAAATTTTTACCTTTAAGCAAATAAAACCATAATTAAACATACCCATCCAAAACCCCTTTGGTTTCAACTCATCCGAAATCGCCTCTGGTTCTATGATACAAACTTTCTGTTGTAAAGTAATCTGAATTAAAGCCTTTAGTCCATATTTCATGTTAATTGAAGTTCCAAACACCAGCTTGATAACGACGACTGTTTTAATAAATTCTTTACTATTTCCGAAATTAATTAAAGCAAAAGCAGTGTAATTCAACAGAAATATGGTAACAAAAGGTTTAACTATTTCTTAGTGACATATAGCGAGTCGTATGAGGAAAACATTACGATGTAGTGAGTGATGTATAGGAAAAAGCGACCATATCGAAAATTTGAATTAGCGGCTGGACATGATAAAAACAGTTATGTCGTTTTCTCTCAGTAAGTTTGTTCTTTAAGCAATCATTTTGTGATGGATTCGCTGAGAAAGTTAAGATATTTTAAGGAGGATGAGAAATGCTTATGTTGGTTACATATACGGATGATCGTCTCAAACTTTGTGGTAGGTTTATGGCGAGCACAAGTCAGTAAATTGTTCTGATTATTTTCATTTTGAAATATAGCGCTTCTATGTATGTATACATATGTATATGACTATTTGTGTGTTTTATGCATATATATGTGTGCATGGATATGTGTACGTACATATATATAGTGTGTGTATGTATATATGTATATGCATATATTGGTGTGAATATATATATGTATGAATGTGTGTGTACGAATATGTTTGGTGTATACATGTGTGTGTGTATATGTATATATATATACATATACATAGTGTATATATATATATATATATATATATATATATATATATAGTTTTAGGGAAAAGAACCAAGGTTCATGAACTCATCGATGAAAATCCACTATCACATATAGAAAAATTATTAATTAAAAGCACAATAAATTGATTTTAATTGAGTTTATACCTGTAATTTTGGATTTTATCCCTAATCTTATATATATATATAGACAGATAGATATATAATTATATACACACACACACACACACACATCCTGTGTATGTTTTCTTTAGACATTATTGTCAACTATCATGGCGTCGTCGATATTATGATTTTTAATGCTTCAATTTAATGATGCCACCATACTAATTACATCTTAGATAAACTGAAGTCGGAAGACAAATAATTAAAGTCAAGCAGATTATCTCAACAAGTCGTTAATAATTAGTTCTACCCCTGTTTTGAAATTGTCTAAGGTGAACCACGTGTAGGCTAAATGTAAACAAGGTTTATACAGCCGAAGTTTTGGACCTGGCTGTTTCTTCGAAGCCCCATGCGTCGTAGGAAAGGAAAAGGATGTAGAAGAGTTGTGGGGTGCCAAAATATATACATAAATCTTTTTCAAAAATTTGAAATTTGTTATGGAAAAACCCCCCCATCGAAACCGCGAGATTCATAATTTCCACTTAAAGAACACAGGAAATAAAGTACCCTTTATGTGGTGGCGGGACTTTGAGGTCGTTTTTGCAGACTACGCCCTATATGTGAAAGTCAAACTGATTTCTCAAACGTGTGTGCATATATGGTGGAGATGGAGTATATGTAATCTGGGTATACCCCCCCCCCTTTTAAATTTTGTTATTTTTACGGAATCCTATGTTTCAGACCATGGAGAATCCGATTCTGGAAAATTTTTTTCAA
>NC_068989.1:10412357-10423464 GCF_001194135.2 Octopus bimaculoides
CAGGGTAAACCTAACCGTAACCCTGATCCTAACCCTAACCCTAACACTACCTTAAAAAATCTCTAATGCTCTCGTTTTGCGGGTTACGGTCATGTTGACGAAATTTAATTGTCCAAGTTATGGTTAATCACCCCCATATAACCCTTTATAATTTTTTTTTTGGGGGGGGGGGAATTTTCAGAAAATATTTGCGAAATTTGTCTTCTACACACGGGTATACATAGGATTATGTCGAGTGTGTGATTCTAAGGGCCAGTTAGCTGTTAGTTTTGGCACATCTCACGACTACCTGATACCTTCCTCGTTTCTTTGTCACTGACATGTTTTGATATTTATTTTTCACTATTTTCACCCCATAAACACATGTAATGAAATAAAAAATAAGCGTTTAGAACGGTTATATGCTTTGCTTAAAACAGGATACCGCCATTTATTTAATACGCTGTCAGCATTTCTAAATACCGACCTTTTTTTTTTTATAAAGCGTTCCTATCATGACCGTCCCACCTTTTTTGGCTTAAATATGGTAAATTTTAATGCTCTACTTCCTCACTCGAGACTATGTTTCTTCGTAACTCTTTAGATAATGCATATAAAGTAAAGTAATCAGTCGCCTTTTTCCCCATTTGGAACCGTTTTCTGTTTCAGAGCTTGGGCTGTGGGTTTGTTTATTATGTATGTTATATAAATATATATATATATATATATATATATACACACATCCACACATGTGCGTGTGTCCATGTCACCTCAAACCACAACTTCGCAATACAGTTAGCTTTGTATAGTTCCTGAATATATTCCTCTGCGCCCTCTAAGATACTTAACTCTAAAGACAAGACTGCTAAGTTATGGGGACGTAAACAAACCAATACAGGTCATTAAACAGTGATAGGGAACAAACACAAAAGCACAAATATATGAGTGTGTGTATGTGTATAATTTATATATATATCGTTGACCACTACCTTAATCCCCTGAGATTGCAGATATTATTTCTGAATCTCTTTGATTCTTTAGATGTGCTGGCCTCCTGATAATTAATCGATATTAATTAATATATGATTAATTACCATATTTTATAATAATGTATATATATATATATATATATCTATATCTACACTCTCTGAGTGGTTGGCGTTAGGAAGGGCATCCAGCTGTAGAAACTCTGCCAAATTAGATTGGAGCCTGGTGTAGCCATCTGGTTGCACCAGTCCTCAGTCAAATCGTCCAACTCATGCTAGCATGGAAAGCGGACGTTAAACGATGATGATGATGATGATGATATATCAGGTCATACCATAAGTTCTATCTGAATTTTGAATAAAGAAAACAAATTTAATTGAAATTTAATCATCAATGTACTTTCCCTGATTATCTATGACTTCCTTCCCAAATGATTCTATAAACTACGAAGGAGCAATGTCAGGAGAATAAGTTGGATGAGGAATTTTTTCCCAATCAAGCTCTTCGATTCACTAAAGCAGGTCTTTTTTTCTTCAAAACTTGGTTCAAACGCTCCAATTGCTGACAGTAGACTTGAGCATTGATTGTAGCTTTAGGTGATAACAATTCAAAGTGAATTACTCCTTTGCAATCCCACCAGATAGAGAGAAGAACCTTTTTCCCATGAAGTTCCCTTCTCGGTTGTGGTTGAGTACTTTCCTTTTTACCAAGCCACTGTTTACGACATTTAACATTTTGATAGAAGATCCATTTTCGTCACCAGTCACAAGTCTATCCAAAAAGGATGAGACAAGTTTGTGAGAATGGAGAGTAGAGCAGATGTCAACTCGGGATTTGCGGTTGCTTTCGGACAATTCATGAGGCACCCATTTTCCAAGTTTAGGAACCTTTCCAAGTTGTTGAAGATGATGATGAACAGTTGTATGGTTTGAACTAAGCTTCATTGCCTTGCCTCAAGGAGCTTATCATCAAACTCAACTGGACGTCCTGTTTGACCTTCATCTTCAAGGCTGAAATCTCCACTTCTGAATTTTACAAACCATCTTCTGCAAGTTCTTTCATTCAAGTATTCTTTCTCATAAACTGAGTGTATGTTTCAAGTCACTTTGGCTGCTTTCCTTTTTTGATTCTATTATTCTGTAAAATAATATTTAATTAGTTTAAATGTACACAAATGCATAAACGCAGTGGGACGGAACCCAGAACCATGTGGTTGGTAAGCAAGCTACTTACCACACAGCCACGGATTAAAACAAAGTAACATTGGCATATAAAATATGATTTTGATGATGACATTACTTCTTTCGTAGGTTTTTTTTAATATATTTATTATAATAATGATAATTTAAGTTATTCTGTTATTGCATGAAATACATTTTTTTTGCATTATTTCTTAACCATCATTTTAAAAAGATTGACATGTCACTTATGTTTTTTTTTTTTTTTTTTTTTTTTTTTCTCTTGTCTAGAACAAAATGGAGAACTTTGCACGAGGTGGTCGGGGTGCCACCTTGCTACAAGCCCTAAAAAAGAAGCAAGAAATGGTAAGTATCTTTTATCCTTTGTATTAGTCATTGGACACCTGCCATGCTGGGGCATCACCTTGAATGATTTTTATTGAACAAATCAACCCCAGTACTTTTGTTTTTTTATAAATCTGGTACTCATTCTATTGTTATCTTTTACTGAACTGCTAAGTTATGCGGAACATGAACAAACCAACACCAGTTGTTAAATTGTAGGTTGGGGAGAAACCGCAAAAATGCACACACACACACACACACACACATATATATGTATATGTGATAGGCTTCCACACAATTTCTGTCTACGAAATTCTTTTCTATTCTAGGCACAAGGCCTGAAATTTTGGGGGAGGGAGCCAATTGATTAGATAGACCCCCACCAGTACGCAACTGGTACTTAATTTATCGACCCTGAAAGGATGAAAGGCAAAGTCGACCTCGGTAGAATTTGAACTCAGAATGTAAATACAGACAAAACACCACTAGGCATTTCGCCTGGTGTGCTTAACGTCTCTGCCAGCTCGCCACCTTATCTGTCTACCAAATTCATTTATTGGTTAGTAGAAGACACTTGCTCGAGGTAAAATGCATTGGGACTGAACCTGAAACCACATGATTGCAAAGCGAGCTTCTTAGCTACACATGGCTGAGCTATAAAGTGATGCATCTATAAATACATTTTGTACATTGATAAAATTGAGAAGCATATTAATAACTGTAGGTTAATGTTAAAGACTGAAAACCACATGATCATAAGTTCAAACTTTAGTCCCTGGGCACATCATTTTGCTTGAGCCAGGTTGTCTCATCATCATCATCATCATCATATGTTGACTTTTCTATGCTTGCATGGGTTAGACGAAATCTGTTGAGCCAAATTTTTTACTGCTGGACACCCTTCCTGCATCCATGTATTCTCTCTTACAAATGAATTGTTTCTTGATGTAGTAAATCTTTGCTATTTCCAGCAAAAATCTGCTGATTTATCCCGTTTTGGACGTGGCCTTGCCTTAACACGGGCAATGGAAGCCTGTGCATTGAAAGAACAGTCAGGTATGTTCAGATTCTTTCTTAACAGTTTTGTATTATTATTATTATTATTATTATTATTATTAGGCCAAGTTATGATGTATAGAATATAGGTATTCGTTTCTTTTCATTTTGTTATAATATAAAATTTAAGCATTTTACATCTTAATAAAGAATTTTATCTTTGTATGAAGGCCAGCCCCTATGAGCTGTGCATAAAAAATTATGTGGTATATATATATATAAATAAATAGAATTTTAATCAGTCGGATTAAAATTAAAATTCTATTTATTTATTTATGATGCAATGATTGCATTTTTCAATTAAATAGAGCCACTTGAAACGGTTGTACTGCATCACTTTTTGATATCTTGTTGCTTACTCTTTTACCAGTTTTACTCATTTAGCTGCAGCCATGCTGGAGCACTAACCATACAAATCAACTTATTTCTTAAGCCTAGTACGTAGTCTGTTGGTTTGAACCACTAAGTTAAGGGTACACAAACATACCAGCACCAGTTGTCAAGCAGTGAGGTGGGTACAAACACAGACACAAAATCACACACATATAATTGGGTTGGCAAGAAAGTAATTTCATTTTTCGCAAATAGAGAACTAGTTCATCATCATCATCATCATCATCATCACCGTTTAACGTCCGCTTTCCATGCTAGCATGGGTTGGACGATTTGACTGAGGACTGGCGAACCAGAAGGTTGCACCAGGCTCCAATCTGATCTGGCAGAGTTTCTACAGCTGGATGCCCTTCCTAACGCCAACCACTCCGAGAGTGTAGTGGGTGCTTTTACGTGCCACCGGCACGAAGGCCAGTCAGATAGTACTGGCAACGGCCACGCTCAAAATGGTGTATTTTACATGCCACCTGCACAGGGGCCAGTCCAGCGGCACTGGCAACGATCTCGCTCGAATGTCTTTACACGTGACACCGGCACAAGTGCCAGGAAGGCGACGCTGGGCACAGGTGCCATGGTTGAACTATGTAAAACATTAGAGAAAGAAATGTAGCTGTTTCTTGCAATAAAATCATCTAAAGCAAAATTTTTCCGTGGGCCACTAAAATACTACCATGGACCCCCCAATTTACTATTTTGCTTGTGTGAACATCAAAATCTTATATGGACCTTGCTTAAGAACCATAGGTTGAGACTGTTGCAGCATGAAAAACAAACTCTTATATCTGTGATGAATGATGTTGCTTTAACTTCAGAATGTCATCCATGCAGTATAGTAAAACCAGTAGTCACTTACCATTCAGTTGAGAGATTTTTGTTGAAACAGTGTTGTTTCCTAACATTATTTTGTGTATTTTCAGATTCTGAGAGTCCATTTCCAGAACCTCTCTTGCCTGCTACTGTGCCCATAGGTCGTGGATTGGCAGCAATGCAAGCTTTGACTAAGTAAGTTAAATATATATTTTATGTTTTTATCTAGGAACACTGCTTTAACTCTTTTGCATTTAAACCAGCCATTATTTTTATTTATGGGCCCGGTTTCTATGGCATATGTGTTCCCCTACAGCTGGACAGGATGCCAGTCCATCGCAGCTTTACTCAAGAAACAAGAAGAAAGAGTGAGAGAAAGTTGGGGCGAAAGAGTACAACAGGGGTCGCCACCACCCCCTGCTGGATCGTTGTGGAGCTTTATGTGTTTTCGCTCAATAAACACACACAATGCCTAGTCTGGGAATCGAAACCGCAATCCTCCAACCGCGAGTTCACTGCCCTAACCACTGGGCCATATTTGGTCAAAATGTCCTACTTGTTTTATCTTCAAATCAGTCAGATCTGGCCTCTCACACCTACCCTACAATGTCATTTAAAAAATAAGCAATCACATTTACTATGGAAAATGCAATGTGGTTAATACTTCATAGTAGTTTGACTTGTATTCCTTTATATTGAAGATCATTTCTTCCTGTTTCCCTAGACCATCAATATATATGTTGTAGCCAGTATATGATACAATAGCAGTTTTAGTATATTAATGTGCATGTTCTGGCTAAGACATTAAACTGCAGCTGGTGGTGAAGATCCAGCTCAGGAGTACAGGAATTTTTAGGGAGTATGGATACCTCATTGTCACCCCTTGTGGCCCTGAGTGATAGTAGCTATCAGGGCCTTAGTTATCTGGTACTGTTGTATGGCTGTAGTATCTTAGAAGGTAGGGCTAAAACCCAATGATATCTTAAGTGATAACTGTGTGACAGGTGGTTTTACTATAAGGATGCCTCAAGTAAGTTGATCATCTTTTATGTTATTTTTTGTTTTCATTTAGTGCTGCCAAAAAACAACCCATTGAAAGACCTTTGGGTTCCTCTTTATCATCAAATGCTCCAGCTGTTGGTAAAAATAGCTCGCAAGAACTCTCAAGACAAAGCAGTGTTTCAGTTGAAGACCTCTATTCTCCACAGCACGACCTTTCTGAATCGCACAGAGGCACCAAAGGTAAAAAGTAAGTGTTGCAAGTATTTTTTCATTGGGATTTTTTTTTTTTAATAGATATACAGCAAGATACCTATATCTGGGCCCTCCCCCACTATACCTTAAACCTCTCAACTTGCACAAAGCCCCTCCCTTCCCATACTACCCCACTCCCAGTTGATGGGGTGCTTCTCTTGCAAGCTACTTGGTAATCCTGTTGGTGCTGGTGCCACATAGAATGCACTGGTGATGGTGCCACATAAAATGCACTGGTGATGGTGCCATATAAAAAGCGCTGGTGATGGTGCCACATAAAATGCACTGGTGATGATGCCACATAAAATGCACTGGTGATGGTGCCACATAGAATGCACTGGTGATGGTGCCACATGGAATGCAGTGGTGATGGTGCCACATAAAATGCACTGGCGATGGTGCCATATAAAAAGCACTGGTGATGGTGCCATGTAAAAAGCACTGGTGATGGTGCCATGTAAAAAGCACTGGTGATAGTGCCACATAGAAAGCATTGTTGATGGTGCCACATAGAAAGCATCGTTGATGGTGCCACATAAAAAGCACCAGCACTGATGATGTTGCCATGGAAAAAACACCCAGTACACTCTGTCAAGTGTTTGGCTGTAGAAGTTAAACCAAAACAAACTATGGAACCTGGTGCAGCTCCTGGCCTTGCCGCATCCTGCCAAACTATCCAACCTATGGTGGCATGGGAAATGGACACATGAGGATGATACAACCGCTGCAAACTGTCATGTTACCATAGCAACTTAGCATAGTGGTTGTCCTTGGATCAAGTCATGTCACTCCTTGCAATAATACCTATTAATACCTGGCTCCAGCTATAGCTAAGCATTGTGGAATGAAAATGCCTTTTCTTTTAAATTCCATGTCCATACTGAGTATGGATATGGAATTTTCTGTGAAAACATGTCTTGTCATTGAATAATATTACCTTACTCAGGAACAGGTGAGGGTTGGTGACTGGAAGGGCATCCAGCTATAAAAAAAATTCCCCGTAAATTCTGTCTGACCCATGTAAGCATGGAAAAATGGACATTAAAACAATGATGATAACGAACTTCGTCATTTTATATCTGCTTGTTTTTAAATTTAAGATATTACAGGTGATTAATTAAAAGCTAGAGGTGTATTGAATCAACACTGAATTATTGTTTTAAACGTGAATCTTTTACTGTTGTTACAATTGTCTGTGTTATGACATTGATATCATATCTTTACAGGATACCACTGTCTGCTAATTATATAAGAATTAAGACTAGAAACGAAGGAGTGTTCCAGTACCATGTGTCATTTAACCCTGAAATCGACAGCAAAAGCGTTCGCTACAAGATGTTGTATGAACATACTGATGTAACAGGCAAAACTCGAGCCTTTGATGGCGCAATACTTTACCTTCCAATTAAATTACCAAATCAAGTGAGTAGTGTCTTTTACTTTAACTTATTTCAGTATTGGACACTGACCATGTTGGAGCATTGCTTTGAAATGTTTCAGACAAACAAATCACCACCCACTTCAAACCCAGGCTACATATGCCCCTGATAATCGGTGGCGAACTGGTCAGCGAATCCTCTGCAACAATTGATGGTAAAATTAGCTGCTACAGATCACACGGTATCCCAAAGTGTGTATGCATGTGACCAGGGACCATGCTAATGATAGATTCCTGTGGTGTAAAAAATCTATCTTGCTGTGGAAAAGGGATGGCAAAAGTGCAATAGAGAGAGAGAGAGAGAGAGAGAGCAAGATTCAAATGAATGCTACTGGCACATGCATTCATATATGTGTATGCTGTTGATGCACACACAGACAGCTAGAAAATAGAGGTATATATATGTACACACACCATTAGCCTCACTTTTTCTTGATGGTTTAAAACCTGATGATGATCAGCTTCATCATTTAATGTCTGGTTTCCATGCTGGCTCTGGTTAGATGGTTTGACAGGAGCTGTATTGAGCTCCAGTTGTCTGCTTTGTCATGGATTCTCGTCTTAATGCCAATGTGTGTACTGGGTACTTTTTATGTGGCACCAGCACAGGATGAATACTGTGCAGTCAACTTGAAAAATTACACATCTTTCTTGTAAACCATGAATTAATTTAAATACTTTGTTGTTTCTTGAATTTGTTTTCATAATTTTCATTTCCCTTGTTTTCTAGGAAACAGTGTTGGCATCAACACGTCTGTCTGATGGAGAGAAAATTACCATCACTATCAAAATGGTTAAAGTCTTGAAATCTGAATCTTGTATACCGTTATACAATATCATGTTCCGTCGGTAAGTGAAGTGTTTGTAACCATCATAGAAATAATTCTTGTGTCTAACAGTTTCGCTTGTTAAATACAAATTATTTCTAAGCCTGACAGCCTATCAGTCTCTTTTGTCAAACTGCTAAGATACAGCAGCATAAACGAACCAATGCCAGTTGTCAAGTAGTGTTGGTCCTGTTGCTAATGGATAAGCTGTCCTTATGACATGAAAATTTGGAGAGGTAAAATGATATTGAAGAGAAAGTATGTTGGGAAAGAGAGCAGGTGGTGGCTGAAAGATTATCATTATTCTGTACAGTAATCCCTTGACTATCACAGGTGTGGAACGCAATAGGTGAAAATCTGAGAATTAGAACCAGTACTGTACTGTATATTTTTTATTATTATTTTTATAATTTGCATATATTTTATTATAAATAGAAAACACCACCACACACTCACCGCCCAAGTTTTATTTACCATACAGTATGTGCAATTTTTTGTTTACTCATCTACGGTACACTAAGTGTTTTCTCTTAATATATTTTAATTAATGTGTTACACTGCAGTACTGCACTGTATTTTTATTTATTAATTAATAGGCGTGAAAATGCTTATTTTACCACAGAAATAATTAAAATCTAAAAAAATATAAATACCCATTGACTGCAGAAACCTGTGATGTACTGAGGAGTCCATGATATAAATTTACATATGTTAGCCAGAAAGATCCGTGATAGATGAAGCATGATATGGCGAGTGCTTACTGTATATTAAAAAAATGAAACTGGGGAGACTATCTTCGACAAATTTAGCAGCCATCCAGGGTAGATGTAATATTTAGATGTTATACAAATTTCTCTAATTTCAAAACACTTGTTGCAGTTTCTTTCTCTATACAGACCACCCCCACCTTTTTTTTTTTTTTTTTTTCGTTTTGATGCAAGGTCCTGTATGTAGGGAGACTAAATTGTAATGATTCGCTGTCATCTCAATCACTGTGGTTTGTGATATCTTCTTATATGTGTGTCTTTGTATTTATTGAACCGTATCTATCATCTTAACCTCTGTTCCTTGTCCTCACAGTGTGATGAGTATACTGCAAATGAAGCAAGTTGGGCGCTACTACTACAACCCAAACACACCAACTTCTGTACCACAGCATAAGTAAGTAATCTATGATAACGTAAGAAAATTAACTAATTACCTCTGCCTTAGCGAAGGCAGAACTATTGTTTTCAGTTGTGTTTGTTTGTTTGTTTCTCCATAGACAAGATATCTCAAGAGCTGCTGGAGGGATTCGGATGAAACTTTCAGGGATGTTTGGCCTCGTGACTGGCACAAAATGATTAGATTTAGGGATCAATCCGGTACTGGACAAGGATTCTGGATTATTTGTTACATTTACTTTACATCAGTGACTGGCACGAAATGATTAGATTTAGGGATCAATCTGGTACTGGACAAGGATTCTGGATTATTTGTTACATTTACTTTACATCAGTGACTGGCACGAAATGATTAGATTTAGGGATCAATCCGGTACTGGATAAGGATTCTGGATTATTTGTTACACTTACTTTGCATCGGTGCTACTCAAAGTGGTGGTCCACAGACGGGTGCCGGTCTGCGAGTCATCAGCTGCCAGTATGCAGCGAGTTTCCAGAAAAGAAACATTATAAAATGTTCTATTTTATCTGTAAGACGTATCATTGTTATTCTCTGAATTGATCTTAATTGCATAAATACTAAAATTGATGTTTTATTTCTTTATTCAGATTAGAAATTTGGCCTGGTTATATTACTGCCATCAAAGAACACGAAGGTGGTCTCCTGTTAATGGCAGATGCTTCTCATAAAGTGCTCCGCAAAGAGACAGTTCTTGATGTTTTGTAAGTCTTTATTGTCTTATATGTGCTATGTCTGTGATAAAAATACTGGAAAGTAGACATTCATTATACTATAACTAGTTTTCTTAGTTTAAATAAGCTTATCATTATTCTCTTTTACTTGTTTCAGTTATTTGACTGTGGCCATGCTGGAGCACCGCCTTTTAGTCGAGCTAATCGACCCCAGGACTTATTCTTTGGAAGCCTAGTACTTATTCTATCGGTTTCTTTTGCTGAACCGCTAAGTTACGGGGACGTTAACACACCAGCATCGGTTGTCAAGCGATGTTGGGGAGGAGGATCAAAGACAGACACACAAACGTACACACACACATACACATATATATATATACATATATACGACGGGCTTCTTTCAATTTCCGTCTACCAAATCCACTCACACGGCTTTGGTCGGCGCGAGGCTATAGTAGAAGATACTTGCCCAAGGTGCCACGCAGTGGGACTGAACCCTGAGTCATGTGGTTGGTAAGCAAGCTACTTACCACACAGCCACTCCTATGCCTATTATGAACACATAAATATATTTAGTAGACTTGCAGTGAGAAAATGAAAGGATCCAAAGTAAAAGTATGATGTGGTGTGATTTGATTAGTTTTCCTGGTAGTCTGTTCATGTAGCTGAATACTGCCCTCTGGAATGGATTCATTTGAGTGTGAAAGGAAGTGCGGGATTAGTAGTTCATTATATTGTTTGAGGAGTGTATATAGATTGAGAAGTGCATATAGATTGTTTAGTAGTGTATATAGATTGTTTGAGAGGTGTATATAGATAGAGAAATTTGTAAAATTGTTGAAATGGAATTGGGCTGTACACACCCAGAAGATGAGTGCAACAAATGAACGAGAAATCTGACAAACTGGGACTCCGAGAGACCATAAATGAAACAGGACACCAATGAACAAGGTGTAGAGATAAGTTTGATAGCTTTGACTGCGGGGG
>NC_068989.1:10423537-10435542 GCF_001194135.2 Octopus bimaculoides
GGTGGTGGTGACGGTGGCGGCAGTCATGGATAATGGTGATAGTAAGTGATGTGAAAGACTGGTGATGGTGGGGGAGGGGAAGGCGGCAGCATCAGAAGTCTGAATGGTGTGTGTATGGCAGTTGTGATGATGGTGTGATGGTTGAAAACAATCAAGAGAAAGAAAGAGGTTAGACAGAAAAATCATTGTACTGAACTCTGAATGGGAAGACAAAAAGAATGTTGTTTATCATGCAGCTTTACAATAAGTTCCAAATAGACAAATTAAATCATTGTTTTGATAAAAACTGTTCATCATCATCATCATCGTTTAAACGTCCGCTTTCCATGCTAACATGGGTTGGACGATTTGATTGAGGACTGGTGAAACCGGATGGCAACACCAGGCTCCAATCTAATTTGGCAGAGTTTCTACAGCTGGATGCCCTTCCTAACGCCAACCACTCTGAAAAATATTGGTCAAGTTTAATAAAATTTAATATGTACTCAATGCATGAAGTGTCATTGTTGGGCCCAAGGCTCAATGAAGAGCCCTCCATAGGAGCTAGCTTAAAAAGCCGTCTGATAGTATAAAGGATAAACCGTTTTTCTAGCACAATTCACATCATGTGTGTGTGTTGTGTTTTTCTTGCGTTGACATTGTGTGAAAGTTGTAAATGAATGTTACTCCTTTCCAATAACCTATGGACAACATATTTTGGACAAAGAGAAGGACTTGTAGTTGTAGTAAATGTGTCCCAATAAATTCCTGGTATGTGTATGTACCAAATAAAGTTAAGCAGGAGGATAGAAAAGTAATGATACTCTGGGACTATGGTTTTCAGACGGATCGAGTAATCGAACACCGTCGGCCGGATATTGCCATATTGAATAAGAGAGACAAATATTGTCAGATCATTGATGTAGCCATGACTTAGGCAAGCATAGAGAAGAGGATACTAAAATGGTGATCATGGTCAGGTGTTCGATTGGCCGAGAGAATTTGACTGAATTTCATGTTTCTTTAACTCTACTGAACGAAAGAATTGTGCATTAGTCTACATAAATTTTTTTTTTTTTTTCTTTTGTTCTAGGGTTTCTTTGGTGCGACAAGATGCTGCTCGTTTCAGAGACAATGCCATGCGAACAATTGTTGGATCAGTGGTGCTTACCCGCTATAACAACAAGACATATAGAGTTGATGATATCGCGTGGGATATGAGTCCAAACAATAAATTCGTTTCTTCGGGTTCAAAAGAAAGCATTTCTTTTATAGAGTATTACAGGTAATTACTGAATGTCTTTTTGCTTATCTTTTGATAGGGATATTATCATCATCTGGTCATGTTTATTTCATGGATCACCGTGACTCATTCTCTCCAATCTGTTCGGTCTGCTATTGCACACGTTAAGCTTTCTTGCAAGTCTACCAGATAGATGGAAGAGCATTGTAGAAAATGAAGGAGAGTATATTTTAGATTAAAAAAGAACTTTGTTTATCATTATCATCGTCGTCGGCGTTTAACGTCCGCTTTCCATGCTAGCATGGGTTGGATGATTTGACTGAGGACTGGTGAAACCAGATGGCTACACCAAGCTCCAATCTGATTTGGCAGAGTTTCTGCAGCTGGATGCCCTTCCTAACGCCAACCACTCAGAGAGTGTAGTGGGTGCTTTTACGTGCCACCAGCACGAGGGCCAGTCAGGCAGTACTGGCAACGGCCACACTCGAAATGGTGTATTTTACGTGCCACCTGCACAGGAGCCAGTCCAGCTTTTTGAAAAATAAATGTATAAAAAAAAATGCATTATTTATGGGATGACTCATTATGTGTTTGTGTGTATGTTTGCCTCCACCACTGCTGACAACCAATACTGGTTTTTATCTCCCCATAATTTGTGGTTTAACAAAAAGAGACCAATAGAATAAATGACAAATTTTTAAAAAATCTGCTGTCATTGATTTGCCTGTCACGGTAATGATTGTGCCAATTGGTAGATAGAAATCTTACTGTATATTAATTATGTTTTGGGTATACCTTGTGACACGTCCACTTACCAGACTAAAATTATTCTAAATTTCCAGGAAGCAGTACAATCGAGAAATTAGTGACACAAACCAGCCACTTCTCATACATAAACCAAAAAAAAAAGCTTTGCAACATGGGGTAAGTGTTACTCTTCAGACATCCTTTAAGCAGGCTTTCATTGAAATAACTGCTGTTGAGGGAAATAGGTATCAGCTCGGATCCAGGGGTAGTGGGTACAAGTTCTTGTTAGGTATTCTGAAAATTGCTTAGAAAAAAGCAGGAGTTTGTTCTAACTTATAAGAACCTCTGTGTCTCTCAGAATTTTTGTATTAATTGATACCAGCTCAGTGGGCCAATGTATTTAATAACATTCTATCTAGAAAAATGGTTTTCTCATTATATCTACTGCTATAAAAATGAGATGGACATGGGTCTGGTTGTATGGAGAAAAAATTTGTTTTGTGACCATGTGGTTCCAGGTTCAAGCCTATTGTGTAGTACCTTCAGCAAGTGTCTTTTATCATAGCTGCTGTTTGATCAGTATCTCGTGAATGGAATTTGGTTGACAGAACTAAGAAGCTGATCCTTCATAAGTATATATGTGTGTATGTATGAATACACACACACACATACACTATTCCATCATGGAAAATTGTGTGGTTAAGAAGCTCACTTTGTCGCAGCATGGTTTTGGGTTCAGTCCCACTGTACAGCACTTTGTACATAAAACCTTGGGCTGACCAATAACTGTTAGCGAATTTGGTAGTTAGAAATTGTTTGGGAGCCTGTCATGTGTGTGTGTGTGTATATATATATATATATATACATACATACATGTGTGTGTTTATTCCACACTACTTGACAATATTGTTTTGTTTACATCCCTGTAACATAGCAATCCGACAAAAGTGAGTGGTAAAATAAGTGCCAGACTCAGAAAAATAAGTACTGACTGAAACAAGTAAAAGAGTACCAACAAATATCTGCTTCTTCCAGGCTCATGTGGAGCAAGTCAAGACCATTGGACTTATTGAAACTTTGTGCTAAAATCACTAGTAATGTTTATAATCTGAATAACTACACAAGTGATGTTACTTCAGTTTTGAATTACATTTTATTAATGGAATATTTCTCTTATTTTTTCCAGGATGGTCCTGTAAAGAGTGAATTAATCTGTCTTATCCCAGAGTTCTGTTATATGACAGGTTTAACTGACGACATGCGGTCTGACTTTAGGGTCATGAAAGTAAGTTAAATGTTGGTTTTAAAAAAAGTTAATTTTTTCAGATATGCAATTCACATGAAAAATGATAAATATATTTCATATTTTGATTATCAAAAAATTTACTAGAAATATGTACATAGTTCAATATGTTATTAGAAATAGTATATAGATGTATATTGAAGAAAATGACATTTCTTCAATAACTTACTCTATGTTAATAAGTTCAGCATGATGATGATGCATGCAAGACAGATCCAAACATTAGAAAATTACTATTTTTGATTCTCACAACGTGAGAACAGTACATTTTTGTAAAGATTGTTTGCCAACATAACATGGCAGTCCTTGTTTAGGACTAATGCTGCTGTAATTTAGCCCCAAGAGACATGGTCTCCAGCTGGCTATGCAACACGATCTGTGTTGTTATATTTTCGAACAAGGGAATCTAGCACCCCCACTCAGCTCAAAACAATATCTGTGTATCGCGATTTCTGGGTTATTTCCTTTCATCATAGAATAATTGTTTGGCTAAACTTTTGCGGTTCCTTCATAGAATGGTTGGCATTAGAAATGGCATTCAGTCATCGAACTATGACAAAACAGACAGAACCTGTTATGGTTCCTGGCCGTACCAGCTCCTGTCAAACCATGCAATCCATATCAGCATGGAAAAATAGATGTTAGATAATGATGATGAAATAGCTGTAGTTGCTGAGAGCATCTTATGCATTAAGAAATGTCAATATGAAAAGTGGTAAAAGGAAAACACTTTTGTTTTAAACAAACTGAAATGATATTTCTATCCTAATGCTGTATATCTACAGTTGGTCTAAATTGAGACTTCTTTGTTTACAGGACATTGCAGCTCACACCCGAGTGACACCAATGCAGAGACAGCTAACTTTGAACCGGTTTGTCGAGTCTATCAAATCTAATGAAGATGCAATGCAACAACTGACTAACTGGGGTCTTTATTTTGAAGATGCTAGTATTCAGGTAAGTTAGACCCTTCTTCTATTTTCTGAGATCTGTTACTGCAAGACATGAACACATTGCAGCCCATTTGTGTATATTCATAAAAAGAAATAAGTTTGATTACTATGAGCCTGAAGAATCATTTCTGATTTGTGGTTAATTTGTTTTGTATCCTATTGTATCAAGTGTTGTTCTTTGCGAAGGTACTTAACACCAAACTCTGCTTGTATTTTTAAGACTGATTTAGCAATTAATGAGGTTCTCTCCTTTAACATGTGAGTCTTTTGGTGTTGATAGTTTTCATGAAGCACCACATAGAGGGAACTGATGAGTTTTGGCAAACTGACCCCTAGACACTGGGGGCAAGTGGCTGATGGTGATGATGTGAAGTCACAATGATTTGTACTGTGGCATGGTTAGCGTGGAATAGGTTAGAGTTCAGCTTTTTCCCAGTGTTTAGTATTGGTACATAATTAGCAGCTGAGATATTTTGAGCCTCCAGGAAAAGGGGTGTCCTACTATATAGCAATACTAGCTTAAAAGCTGCCTGTTGGGGCGGCTTTTAAGCTACTGACCTCAAATGGGAAGATCTACAAACAGATCTCTGACTTGTTTTGGAGAATTTTTTGCAATTGCTTCCTCCAGTATCATCTCTCAATGATGACCGTTATTCATTGCAAAAAATTGCCAAAAATAGTTTGCTGGATTTTGCAGTTTTGATTATTGATCCATTTGACTAAAAATTCATGGTGGTGCCCCAGCATGGCCGCTGTCTAATGACTGAAACCTGTAAAAGATAAAAATTAACGAGATAGAGAACTTGGGTTTGAGTTGTGGTTTCTTTTCTTATATTTTATTTTATGAATAAAAGTTTCCAAATTTGACAAAAGGCTACATTATTGCCTGAATGTTGAACAGGCTAGAAAGATATTGCTTTAGCAATAAATTCTTGTGGACTGACAGAAATGCTAGAAAACCAAACTAAATTCCTTTTAGCTCTAACACTCTATGTATTGCCTTCCCAGTCCTTTTTCAGTTGATTTTACCTTTCACCTTTCTCTTATTGATGGAAAACTACCTGTAATATACTGGTATTGATTATATCTCTTACTTAATAAATTTGTGGTTGTTTGCCATTATAAAAAGATTGGCTGGCTGCCCACACTTTTTTCTGCAAAATAGGGGTAGTTTATCCTGTTCAGGCTATATTATTAGCATTATCCTGCATTTGAGAATTTAAAATCACTTTAATTTACTATTTCAAAATTTGGTCCGACTAGCTGCTTTATCCTATTCTGTAAATATTTCTTATTCTAAACATTTGTTTGTGTAATTGAACAGATTGAAGGAAGATATTTCCAACCAGAGAGGATAATCATGAGAGAAAGAGATTTTGTTGCCTCCGAAGAAGCTGATTGGGGACGGGATCTGAGCCGTGCATCTGTCATAACCCCAGTGCCTTTGCAGAACTGGGTAGTGATAACTTGTAAACAAGACATTGGAAAGTCAAAAGATTACATATCTATGATGATGAAGGTGACTGGACCGATGGGAATTGATGTTTCCCAGCCAAAGTTGATTGAGACCAGAGACCAGCGTACAGAGACACTGATTCGTCTTTTAAGAGAAACTATCCATAAGAATGTGAGTTTAAATGTCATATTTTGAAATTATGTGTATCAAGGTGAGAAATGAGGAAACGGGGTAACTTTTTGAACATTGCTTGTTTAGAAAATCAGAATACACTGCCTATATGTTTCAATTAAATTTTAAAATAATTTGATATTTAGATTCATTTTCTAAAACACTTTGTTTTATTCATTGGTATGTTATGGTTGATTGTTTGAAAGAACTTCACAAAAGGTGGATGTGTGGTTAAGAAGTTTGCTTCCCAATTACATGATTTCTAGTTCAGTCCTACTGTGTGGAACCATAGGCAAGTTGATTTGGTAGATAGAAAATTTGACATTAATAGCTATTATGCATCTATACTAACGATTATATTAAATAAAGCTATAATTTTAGCTAGAAGTCTCTCTGATATTACATCACTTGAAATTGATATAATATTACTAGCTAGAAAAACACTTATCAGACTTAATGACAAATTATGGTGCTATGCTGCAAATAATAATTTATTTGATATCACCACGGGATCTTCTGATTCTGCACAAATTACAGACTTGGTAGGCTTATCATCATCATCATCGTCGTCGTTTAACGTCCGCTTAAACGACGATGATGATGATCGAAGGAGGATTATATAGAGATGACACCCATATGTTTTCTTAATTTTTTCCTGATTTATTCTACTTAATGTTTTTGTTTTTATGCCGACTTATTTTTCAGCTTCAACTTGTTGTCATTATTTTCCCAACAAGCCGTGATGACAAATACAGCGCAGTTAAAAAATTATGCTGTGTTGAGTGTCCTGTCCCATCTCAGGTAAAATTGCTTTGCTACGACTTCTTAACCCTCTCACCTATTTCGCTTTGCAAACCCATAAACTCTAATAGGAGAATAGACTGTTTTTCCATTTGCGTCTGAAGCAGATTTTTAAAAACTTCTGCAGATAATGTCTGCTTAACCATTTAACATTTAAACTGGCAACATCTAGCCCAAATATTCTACCCAATTTATCTTCAAGCTGGCTTGATCCAACCTCTAAAATCTATCCTAGAATGAAAGCGGCGAGCTGGCAGAAACGTTAGCACATCGGGCAAAATGCTTAGCGGTATTTCCTCGTGGCATGTTCTGAGTTCAAATTCTGCCAAGGCCGACTTTGCTTTTCATCCTTTCGGGGTCAATAAATTAAGTACCAGTTGCATGCTGAGGTTGATCTAATCAACTGGCCCCCTCCTCAAAAATTTCAGGCCTTGTGCTGAGAGCAGGAAAAAAAAACCCCCAGAATAAGCATGATATTTGTGATGCCGTAGGGTAAATATAATACATAACTTTATTTATGTTTGAAATTAAAAGAAAATGTTAGAAAAAAAAAATGAGTTGGCTTACATTTTTAAAAAAAAGCCAACTTTACCAATATTTTGCGTAAATGTGTAAATATCAAGGAAATGCAGTTTTTATACATTGGAGAAAGGCAGCAAATGGTGAAATACATTAAGGGATAAGCAACAAAAGTAGGGGCTGAGAGTCACTGCTCTACCTGTCACTCAACTTGCTAGAAATAACAGCAAAAACCCCTTCTCAAATGAAAGAGTCTTATTAGCCATATGGCATGGTTAGAAGCAATCTAAAACCATAAAAAAAAAAAATGAATGTGTTATTCAACAGAATATTTATTTTCAGGTCATTATTGCCAGGACTATCAGTCAACAGCAGAAGTTACGCAGTGTTACCCAAAAAATTGCTCTTCAGATCAACTGTAAATTAGGAGGAGATTTGTGGGCTTTGAGCATTCCTTTGGTATGTTGTCTTTGTTCTTTGAAAATATTCATCTTCTGCTCTTTCGTTATTTCATGAGTTGCTGACTGGTTTATAAATTGGTGGTTCTTAGGTCTCTTCTTATGAATCTGACATTCCACATGTGGCTGTGTGGCTAAGAAGGCACAAGTGTAGCTACGTGGTTTAATAAGTTTGCTGCCTAACTACGTGGTTTCGCATTCTTGTCTTATTGACCTTACTACTTATTTTTAAAACTGGTTCTTATTCTGTCCGTACCCCTTTGAGCAACATCAAAATTCAATCATCTGTCCACAAACACTCTCCAAGCTTTCCTATCATTTATAAATTCTCTTGTCTCTCTCATCCCAGCACCTCCAACCACCGAAGCTTTCCTCACTCCATCCATCCATTCATACATTCTGGTTCTGCTGCTTACCACTTCAGCCTTCATCATCTTCCTTATCATCTGCTCCTCATCCATACTCTGATATTGGGGGTTGCGTTCTATGCCTCTTTGAGCTGGGAAATGAATGGAATGCCTGGTGTGTGTCTTGTTGTGGTTACCCCCTCCTAAAAAAAATGGGGAATAGACCTGGGTATATAATAAAAAAAATATTCTATCAATATCTTTTGCCGAACTGCTGAACTATGAGGACATAACCAAACCAACATCAGTTGTCAAGTGGTGGTGGGGGACAAACAAAACTCACACACAGATACATATATCATACCTACAATGTATTTCGACATAGTTTCCATCTACCAAATTCTCTCACAAGGCATGGGGCTATAGTAGAAGACATTTGCCCTAGAAGTCACAGAGTGGGACTGAACATGAAACCATGTGATTGCAAAGTGAGCTTCTTAACCACACAGCCATGCCTTCTGTTTTTTCAACATACACCTCTTATTTAATTTTGGGCCTGTTCTTGATTTAAGACCCAATATCTCAAAAGAGATTTAGCTGTGGTGAAATTGAAATCGTAGTCATGGCCAGTGCTGGTGGCATGTAATAAGCACCATTTTGAGCGTGGCTCGATGCCAGTGCTGCCTAATTGGCTCCTTATGCCGGTGGCACGTAAAAAGCACCATGTGAATGTGGTCGATGCCAGTGCCCCTTGACTGGCTCCTGTGTCACTGGCATGTAAAAAGCACCATCTGAATGTGATTGATGCCAGTATACCCTGACACACTTGGACTTGTTGGCATTAGGAAGGGCATCCAGTTGTAGAAACTGTGCCAGATCAGATTGGAGTCTGGTGTAGCCATCTGGTTCACCAGTCCTCAGTCAAACTGTCCAACCCATGCCAGCATGGAAAGCAGACGTTAAACGATGATAATGATTTTAATCTGTAAAATTAGCAAGATGGGTGGCTCTTGCTGAAGCCTCTTAATTGTTTTTTTTATTTTTTTTATCCATAAGTTAGTTTAGAGATATTAACCATAACCTGTGCAGTCCCTCCCAAACTGGTGAGATTGATGCAGGTGATGCTCAGTCTGAATGTTAGCTGACTAATGTCTGCAGATAGAGAGGAAAAAGATTTTGGGCCTAAATTTTTGCAACAAGCATCCGAGCATGTGTAAGCTAACAACTAATCAAATACATTTATTGTAGGTGAGTTACATTGTTGTTATAATTTTAATTTTTGTCAAACTGACGAAATTTTTCCTTTTCCAGAGTGGTATAATGGTTATAGGTATTGATGTGTACCATGATTCTTCGAAAGGTCATCGATCAATTGGTGCATTTGTAGCCAGTACTAACAACAATTTGACTCGGTGGTTCAGTAGGGTTTGCTTTCAGCAACCCAACCAGGAGTTGATTGATGGCCTCAAAACCTGCCTAATTGGAGCTCTCAAGAAATATCATGAGGTCAGTTTTGGCAATATCTTCTGTTTTATATATATTGTATATATATTATTTATATCATGTTTTATTTTGTCATATCATTGAATATCATTATTATTTTACTTAGTTTATATTGTGAGCAGTATCATTTTGCTTATTTTGTTTATTTTCTGCATAAGGCAATACAGCCATACCATTTCCTATATTAATTTTACTTTTTCACCTTTCTTTTCTAATTAAAACATTCAAAATTGGTGTCATGTGTAACTTTCCTTTGTTTTTCAATTCAAGATACTATTAATTCCAGGCAGGTTTTGCTGCTTTGTCACATATTAGAATATATTAGCAAATGTCAAGGTTGGTCGCTTAACCCCTTAGCATTCAGATAACGTTGCCAAAATTGTTTATTTATTTGCATAATTTTGAATTAATCACGTCATGAATTATCTTGTAACTTTGAGATTTCAATGATGGAATCATATTTTTAGAATGACATTGTAAGGTAGGTGTGAGAGGCTGGTTCTAGCCAGCAGGAACATTAAACAAGTAGAATATTTGGGCAGGATATGGCTGTTTAAATGCTAAAGGGTTAAAGATGAATGTTTTGACCATTGAAACACTGGTTTTCTTGGTTTTCATAGATTTTTTTTTTTTTAACACAAATTTGAAATTTTATGATCTTGTTGCTAACACATGTATAAGAATAGCAAGTCTGTAACCTTTCAATGTTGCTATTGTTTGGCTTTCAGATGAATCACATTTTGCCTAAGCGTATTGTAGTGTTCAGAGATGGCGTTTCTGATAGCCAGTTATCAGTGGTGTCTGGTTACGAGGTTGAGCAACTTTCCAAGTGTTTCCAGCATTTTGGTGATACCTACAGTCCTTTACTCTCGGTTATTATTGTACAGAAAAGAGTTAACACAAGGATATTTATAAATCGGGTAAGCTGTCTTGCTTTTGATGGTGATCTTACTATTTTTAAGTCTTGCAACATTGTGTCAATGTAGAGGAATAATGCTGAGTGAAGTTAACTTTGTTGGTATTAATATGTTAACCACCACAATGTACCATCGGTGGTTCATCACAAACTTCACACAACTGCCATATGCACCACTGGTGGAATTATAAAGGACATCCAAGCCGTGTAAACCAAGCCAAATCAGACTGGAACCTGGTGCAGCTCTCTTGCTTGCCAGCTCTGGTCAAACTGCCCAACTCATGCTAACATGGAAAACAGATGTTACAGAATGGTGGTGGTGATTTTATTCTGTATCTTTGACATGGATTTCAGAATATTTAAATAACATGAGCGCTAAATATTAAAATTTAGCAATGAAATATTGTAAAAATACACAAAAAATTACATTTTTATTGAAATTAAACAGGCTGCAATGTGTCTGCAAGAACACAACGCTGTGCTGGTGATGGCAGTGTGAACAAGCAACACATTGAATGGTAGGCTGATAACCTATTAGCTTACCCAGCTGGGACTATTTGTATCAGACCATAGTAATAAGGATGATTTCTAAATTACTACAGCCAATTTAATCAAATTTCTGTTTTCACTGGTACTTTAGTTTGACTCCTGACCATGAAAAGCCAATATGGCTCTTTGTGGGATTTCAACTGAGAATATAAAGGAATGTAATTAAATATTGCAAGGCGTAACTGTGTGGTTGAAAAGCTTGCTTCCCAATTATGTGGCCTTGGATTCAGTCTCGATGTATGACACCATAGGCAAGCGTCTTCTCCTATAGCCCCAGGCCTACCAAAGCTCTGTGAGTTGATTTGATAGACAAAAACTGTCATATATATATACATCCTTGTTTTAACATCATGTGACAGTTGTAAAAACAGGCATCATCAATGTACGAGTGATGCTGATTGTTTCCAGTCTTCTGTGGAAAAATATGTCTGGTCATGGGAGAAATATTGACCTTGCTTGGAAGCAGGCGAGAGTTGACAACTGCAGAAAATATCCCTCAATGAATTTTTATTGTTGATGAAATTAGGAGTGTGTGATGTTCATAACTTTCTTAAGTTATTACTGCAGCAAATAAACTAAAGTGGTCACTAATAATATGAATTGAAACCGGGTCATCGATTTAATCTTTTAGCTTCTTACTGTTATTTTATAGTGCTAAGTGTCTACAAACACTCAAAAATAGTAATAGTAATAAGGATGATTATGAAGAAAAAGACGAAACAACAAAATCGCTATGACTACTAGTGTGATGTAATTTAAATTGTAATATTCTGTGTTTTTTTTGTTTTTTTTTAGAGAAATCAAGTAGATAATCCAGCTCCTGGAACCATTGTAGATCATAGCATTACAAGGAAGAATTGGTAAGTGAAAATTAATAATACTGTTATTATTATTGTTAATGAGTCTAAGACTGCGAGCTGGCAGAATCGTCGATACAGCGGATGAAATGCTTAATGGTATTTCACCTGTTGCAGTGTTCTGAGTTCAAATTTCGCCGAGGTCGACTTTGTCTCTTTCATCCTTTTGGGGTCAATAAAATAAGTACCATTTGAACACGGGG
>NC_068989.1:10435598-10447492 GCF_001194135.2 Octopus bimaculoides
TCGACTAATTCCCTCCTTCAAAACTGCTGCCCTTGTGGCAAAATTTGAAACCATTACTCTTATTCTTTTACTTGTTTCAGTCATGCTGGAATTTGAACTCAGAATCTAGTAAGATCTCAAAACTAAATAGTTTTCATGTTGGTACATGCAAAAAAGGACCTGTGCTGGTTCACATAAAAAGTACCCATACTACTGCCGGGTAGAAGCACCCCGTACACTCTGTAAAGTGGTTGGCATTAGGAAGGGCATCAAGCTGTAGAAACCAAGCCAAATCTGACAGGAACCTGGTGCCCTTTTCTGGTTTGCCAGCATGGAAAACAGACATTAAATGATGATGAGGATTCTATTGTTTATGCCACTAAATTCCCTTTTTATAAATATTTTCGTGTTTGTTGATCGAATGTTACTTTCTTCCTTCAGGTACGACTTTTTCTTGGTGAGCCAACACGTACGGCAAGGAACTGTCACCCCCACGCATTACATTGTCGTCCATGACACATCTGCAATGAAAGTAGACCATGTTCAGAGATTAACATACAAAATGACACACTTATATTATAATTGGCCTGGAACAATCAGAGTACCAGCTCCATGTCAGGTGAGTAGCTAAGGATTAGAGTAAACTTCAGAGCTCTCTCTCTAATGACTTTAGTATTCAGATTATTTATTTGTATTGTTTTGCATTAATCATGCAATATCTCATAGCTTTGAGATTTTGATGATATGTTTGTTCATTAGAATGACATTGTAGGATAGGTGTGAGAGGCTGGATCTGGTCTGTTTTAACATAAAACAGGTAGAATATTTGGGCCGGATATGGTCTTTTTAAATGCTATAGTGTTAAGCCCTCTGCTCTCTATGGAGCACAGGCCATCAACGACTTCTCTCCATTATTCTCAACCCTGGGCTGTCTTTTCCTCTCCAAACTGAAGCTTGGTGCATCTCTCAGGCTTACCAGCTTCTGTCAAACTGTTCAACCTATGCCAGCATAGAAAATGGGCATTAATTGTTGATATGTGTGTGTTTCTGTATACCCTTGTCTTAGTATCATGCAATGGTTGTAGATGAGCATCACTATTTCCAAAGTAATATTTCCTCATGACCAGACATGTTTTTATGGAAGATTTGAAACATAGGATACTGCTTGCATGATGGTGGCACATGTTTATTACTATCATGTAATGTCAATACAAGGAAACAGTAAAACAAATACAAACATACATACAAGTTTCTTTCAGTTTCCATCTTATAAATCCACTCACAAGGCCTTGATTGACCAGGAACTATAGATGACACTTGCCATGCAGTGGGTCTGATCCTGAAACCATGTGGTTGGGAAGCCAACTTCTTCCCACACAGCCACACTGCACCTGATACCCATAAAAAAAAAACCCCCAAAAAAACTGGAAATATCTGAGATAGTAAAGTTGATGTAGCATTGATTTATTATTAACCATTGAATTGAAGAAAAGTTAATCACTTATTACGTTTATATATACACTTTGCAAGATTTTTGATGTGAAATCGTGTGTTGAAAACAGATATTGTTGTAGTTGGGGATGGTCATGTTGCCAGTTTAGCCAATAAAAACACACGCACTATATATTTGGTGTTGATTTGCTTCAGCTTTATTTTATTTTATTTTGGCCGAAATACGATTAATGTTATGTAAAATAAAGCTGAAGCAAAATAATCACTTATATTTCCTTGAAATTTCTCCAAGAATTGTGTATGTTTGGGTATTATCATAATTTCTATTTCATTCTTTTGCAGTATGCTCATAAATTGGCTTACCTTGTTGGCCAGAACATTCATAAAGAGCCATCTCACAGTTTGGCAGATAGACTCTATTTTTTGTAAAAAGCCATCATCCAGCAAATGATACACAGAAGCTTTGTCTCCAGCCATTGATCCTGTTTTGGAGTTGTTGTTTTTTTATCAGTCTCTTGTTTGTGCTTTTAATATCTGATATCATCTTGAGAGCATTTTCATCAAAGAATGTCTTCAGCTACAGAAAGTCAACAGCTGCAGAATTTTAGAACCTTTACTAATTTTTTTGTTATCATTTAAAAGCAGTTGTCTTTATTTTTACAATGGTAGCCAAGGGGTTTGTACAAAATCTTTTAGCTATTATAAAAGACTGTTTGTGAAATCTTGGACATTATTTCATTCATATATTCTGCTAATGCCCAATGCATTTTAGCTGACTAAAGAATATTGGGACAATGTAAAGAGTTAAAGAGACTTTAAAAAAATGAAAGAAAGTTGTATTTTATTTACAGGAATGCTTCATTTGGGAAGTATATCTTAATTAAGCTGGAAGCAGACTCCATTAATCAAGTTTGGACTTATTTTGTTCTTCATCCAATCCTCAGGTATCCCCAAAACATGGGACTCGACTGGCATTGTCTTTAGGGCATGATTAGAGCTATTATGTTTTTATGATTTTGTTTTCTTATTTTGTAATTAGAAGTAGCTTTAATTTTGTGTTTTTTAGATCATCTTTTATTTTATAGAGAGTTTGTCTTGGCATTTAATAAGGACAAGTGGTAAAGTTAAACCGAACATTTTTAGGTTAGTTTTAAATATCTCATGTCAAGCTTTCTGAATTTCTTTTCTCTCTATATATGTCTGCTTATCCAACTCTCCCTCTTTTTCTGTTTTCCTCTCTGACTTTCTCTTTTCTCTCTATATGCCTATCTCTCTTTTTCTCTCTCTATCTGTCTTGTGTTTTTCCTTGTGCATGTCTGTCCTTTTTTCTCAATATCTGCCTCACATTTTTCTTTTTATATGTCTTTCTGTCTTTTTATGTTTCTATATATCACTCTGTCTCTTTTTCTCTCTATTTGTCTGTCCCTTTTTTATGTCTGTATTTTTCTTTCTTTCTGTATCTGTTTGTCTGTCTGTCACACACATACACACACAATTCCACTTTATGAATTTAAATAAATATTGTGGCCAACTTTTAAATGAAAGTTAAGAAATATTAGCTTAAAATTTGAAAGAAACATTGAAGAAACAAATTTTTTTAATTAGGCAAGGCATGATTGTTTAATAATTTTCAGCATTTCACCAGATTAAACTATTTTTGTAAAATTTCTGATTCATTGGCTTATAAATCAATCCAGTTCTTAATGCCAAATGTTCAGAATATAAATGGTAAATACTAATTTCACTACATAAAAGTAGTAGACTGAGCAAAGTTGAGCCGTATCCCTCTCTCAAGGTATTATTGATTTCTAATCTAGGCTCAAGTATTCATTTTCAGGAGGGGGGGCAGAAGAAGAGGGCTATAGTCAATTTAATCGATTCCACCCCCTTCTCTCTTCATCATTTGACTGATTCTTATTTTATTAACTTTGGAAGGATGAAAGGCAAAATTGACCCCTAACCTCCCACCTCTGTAGGATTAAACCTCATTAATTTCTCTTTTTAGCATTTAATTGACTAAATCCAGTTACGACAGCAATGAGGTTAACACAAAGTTAGATTTTTAGTGAGTGAAAAATGAAACCTCCCCATCATATTCCACAGACCATATTTTCCAGTTTCTCTAATCATCTCCTTTTGATATGAATACATCACCACCACCACCACCATGATGATGTTATTTCTCTTCTTCCTTTTTGACAATCACCTTTCTATGCTTGCATGGGTCAGATGGAATTGGTTGAGACAGATTTTCTATGCTCTTGCTGTTGCCAACCTTCACCTGTTCCCAAACCAGATAGTATTTTCCTGTAGTTGTTAGACAGGTTTTTCATGGAAGAGTGGAAACAAACAGCATCGCTTGTTTGACGATGATGTCCATTTTCAACAATCACAATATGTCTAAACAAAGGTACACGCACACACACACACATGATAGGCTTCTTTCAGTTCTTGTCTACCAAATCCAATCACAAGGCTTTGTTTCACCAGAGATTGTAGTAGAAAACAGACTGTTTTCACTGCAAGACATGTTGTACCCATTCTAATTTGTTAGTGACCATATTTTAAGCAGTAATAGGTTCTTTTATTTAACTTTTCTTTGGTTATATTAAAGCTTATGCTTGAGACAGATATTTACCTCTTAAAATCTCGTGTTACCTCTCATGTTATAAGAACTGCATTAAGATTATAAATTTTGGATCTTTTTTAAAACGGGGGCCACATTTTTCATTAACGAAACACTTTGAAACTTGGAACACTGGTAGAATGTGTCGTATAAAACAACTTTTTCTCTTAGTCTTCTTAAAAAAAAAAGAAATCCATAAGTTATTCCATGTTAAAGTTGTCGTATTTCTGTAATTTCAACCAATCACTGACGTTCATTCAGCCGATATACATTAAGTGCCGACTACATAAACAAACAATTAACCCTAACCTTAGGGTTAGGGTTAAAGCAAATTTAAAATGAAAAAAGCAAATAAAACGAAGGTATGGAGATTAAATACGCTTTACATCGCTTAATCAGCCAAAGGAGTAAATGTAAACAACTGAATACTTGTCAGTGATTGGTTGAAATTATTGAAATAAGACAATTTTTTACATGAAATAAATTCGAATACAAAAATATTTTTCTGTTCTATAACACAAAATAGATAAGTATACGAAGTTTGAAAGTCTTTCCGTACCAAAAACACTACGTAAAACATTAATGAAAAATGTGGCCCCCGTTTTAAAATAGATCCTAAATTTTAATTTAAACATTAGAGGTAATCACAGACTGGCTGAGGGGGACGAAGAGGCTTAAGATGATAAGATTCTTTTTTAAAGGAAGATTTGGCTGTTATGTTGAACAGACTATAAAAAAACATGTTGAAGCTTTGAAGTTTGTTAAATTTTTGTTTATTAGTATTATTATTATTATTATTACTTTGTATTGCTCTCAGGGCAGGAGCATTTAAAGTTAATGCTAGTTGGTTTTACAACTTCACTGTTAAACCTTTTGGTAGACTTATCCTAAGTTTTTCTGCTTTGCAGTCATTGCATCACAGTCACCTAACTTCACGTTCATTTTGTAAATATTCCATAACTATTTACTGCCTTACGTTGTAAATTCAAGAAATTTATAGCATCCTCCAAGACGATGCTGGTAGTAGTTCAGTTACTATTTCATTGGCTAAGCATAAAGTATTCATTCATTGTAGAGTAGGTAAATGCTTAACCAATTAAATTTAGTTGAAATTTTTTTTTCTTCTTCTTCTTTCAAATAAAACTGATTTTAAGAGAAATTAAAGAAAAAGAAACACATTGCCTTAAATCTTTTGTAAAATGCACCAGCATTTTAGTTGGTGCAAGAATTACTTGTAGGGCTAACTTGGTGCAAGAAGCACAAATATAACCGAATTCATCAACTTGGTTGTTTGTGACATCTCATGAACATGACGGAGCTGGGAAAGTTACTCAGATTCTTATTGTTTTGTACATTTCCCCGCCCCCCATTACAAAACTCATTTGTCAAATTGATTGACAATTGTAAATAAAGGTTTTACTAATTTGAATTATTATATTGAAAAAGCTGATTCTTTGTACAAATCTAACACACCCCTCCCCCCACCCATCCTTTTTTTTTGTGCATCCTTGACTTAAATAACTGTATATATTTTCAGAATAAATCTAGATTATATTTTTTTGTTGTGTGAGTTTATTTTATGAATGCACATCCCCACCGAAGCACAAACACCATTGCAAATTTTCCCTCCTCTGCAAGGCCAAAAGGTATTTCAGTCCTCCCCATGCAGAGCCCCCATTCTGCTAAATCCCTAAAAAGTTCAGGCTTACAATGGAGTACTACTCTTACATCCTTGCTATACATACAGACGTTTTAGACTGCCTCAAAAAAGTAATTTTTTTTTTAAAAGGCATGGCTATATGTTAAGAAGTCTGTTTCCCAACTAAATGGTTCCAGGTTCAATTCTACCCTGGGCAGATGTCTTCTACTATTGTATCAGACTGACCAAGGCCTTGTGAGTGGACATGTGTGTCTCTGTTTGTCTTCCGCTACTGCTTGACAACTGGTATTGGTCTGTTTACATCCCTGTAACTTAGCAGTTCGGTGAAAGAGACCAATGCAATAAGTACCGGGCTTTAAAACGAAAAAGGCCAGCTTTGTCACAGTGTCATGCTGAATCTTACCGAGAATTATGTTAAGGGTATGTGTGTCTGTAGAGTACTCAGCCACTTGCACTTGAACATATAACTGGAATACCAGTTATATATTTTTTAAAGCCTGATACTTATTCTATTGTTCTCCTTTGCTGAACTGCTATGTTATGGGGGTGTAAATAAACTGAAACTGTTTGTCCCCAGCCACAGACATGCACTTACAAAGCATTGGTGGGCCCAGGGCTATAGTAGAACATATTTTCCTAAGATACTGTGCTGTGAAATAACTTGAAACCACGTAGTTACAAAGTCAGCTGCTTGACTATGTAACCATGCAAAGTTTTTCAGCTTTATAAAGTCAACAAGATATGTAGTTTAACAAAGAAATTTTATTTCATTTCAGCTCAAATGACATAGCTTGTTTTAAGTTTAAAAAAAAAAAAAAAATTCTAATCAAGAACAAATACATCTACATGAATGTCTCTGCATGAAACAAAGACATGGAAAATAAAGGTAAAAAAAAAATAATAATAATAAAGAGAGGCAAGGAAGTTTAGATCATTTTGGAAGCATTATCATGCTGTCACAGCCATAACCTAGAGACATTATTTATATAAACAGTTGGAAACAAGGGGTTCATATCAGAACATAATGATTTGTCAAAACTGACCAAATAGCTTTTAAAAGTTATTTTGATTATGTAACATCTGTATTTCGTAGTAGCTGCAATATTTAACACATGACCCATGTGGAGGTATCTCATATTTCTCAAGTGCAATATAGAAAATGTTTTGACTCCATTTTAAAATTTTTGCCTTTTTTTTTTCTTTGGTTTTTTTTTTGTTTAATCGTTTAGGAACAATATAGATGTGTTGGATGAGAACGTCAACCTTTAGAGTTCTCGGTGGTAGGTAATAAGCAGAGAACTGTAGGATTTGACGAGTGAAATGGTTTGACGATAAGATAGGTAACATTTTGGAAGTAACAATCGAAATGAAATGTCTACTAAATGAGTGTTATTGGTAAGTTTAGCACATGTCGGAAATGTGTACAAATGAGCAATATAAAAAGACTTGGGATTCAGAAGAGAAGAGCAAAAATTATCCATGTTTGCTATATATATACACATACATCACCATACATATACATATCTACATATACATATTTACATACACATATATATACATAATACACACATGCATACGTATATACATATATATATATAGACATACATACACACACACATTGTATACATACATGCATACACACATAAATACATATACATATGCATACATAAACATAAACATATATACACACATATATATATACACATGCATACACAGACACATATATACATAATATACAAATAAAACCAAAAAAAAAAAAAAAACTTTTTTCTTCTTCAGAACAGCAGTTTACTTTCAAGGATGGGTGTTGTTGGACTGATGAAATATTTAGAAGCTGGACCTCCTAATTTCAGGAAGACTGAATTTATATTTTCTTCATATTTTTTTTTTTTCATGGAAAGTCAAAAAGGAAAAAAAAAAAGTGTTAACCTTGTCTTATTCCCCTTCATTTAACATGATATTGAAGTAAGATGAAACGTGAACATTCAGATCTGTAATTGCTCTCAAACATAGTTCATCATATCAAATTTTCTTTAAAATTAGAAAATCTTTAATTCTTCCAAATTAACACTTTAAAAACTTGTAATCAGTGAATTCAAAATTATTTACTGTATTTCAGAAAGATTAGTGATGAAGAATTAAGTTCATGATTAATTAACTTTAGTTTTTTTGTTTGACATAATTTAAGTTACAATTCTATTAAGTACATGATCTGCTGGAAAAAATAAACTTTCTCCCCTTCTTTACTTAACTCTCTTATTAGCATATTTCTAATGAAATACACTCCCTTCGTTTAATTAATTTTTCAAAATTATTAGGCTGGCAGAATCAGAATGTGTCGGATAAAATATTTAGCAACATTTCTTTACATTCTGAGTTCGAACCCCACTGAGGTCATCTTTGCCTTTCAGAGTTAATAAAATCAAGTACCAGTCAAATACTAATAAAATAAAGTACTGGTCAAATACTAGGTTGATGGTATTGACTTATCCTATAATCCTAAAATTGCTGGTCTTATGCCAAAATTTGAAATGATTATTATAGTAGAACATGTATGGCACCTTGGGCAAGTGTCTTCTACTACATCACCGGGCTGACCAATGCCTTGTGAGTATGTCATTGTGTCTGTGTTTACCACCCCATCATTGCTCGATAACTAGTGCCGGTTTGTTTTACATTCCCAAAACTTAGAGGCTCGGCAAAAGAGACTGATGGAATAAGTAACAGACATTAAAAAAAAAAAAAACATAAGTAAGGGTGTTGATTTATTCAACTAAAAACCTTCAAGATGGTTTTTATTCTAGCATGGCCACACTTCAATAACTGAAACAAATAAAAAAAATTTTTTTAAGTATTATCCTGAATTAGTAAATCTCAGCTTCCTACCTGTATCATGACTCTAGACATTGCTGTACCCTAACCCTAACAAAAATCCAGATCACCCTCCCCCCAAAAAATCTCTCTCCTCAACAATCCATGCACAGCTTTTAAGCAGTCAGTACCTCACCCTGGGCTATATGTCGGTTTTTAAACCATAAGAGATAAACGAATCCGTCAGAGTTGATAGCATCATTCTAACAGAAGTGTATTGTCTGATATTAAGTAAATGGCATCACGATGAAATTATGAATGAGACAAGATGGAAACAAGACAAGGTTAGCAGTGGCCCTTACCACAACACTGAAGTGCTGTAATAACGGCCCCACACGATAGATCGATGATAATTCCTCAATATCTGTAAGAGTAAATAACAAAAATATATGTAACGAGATTCTCCTCCCCACTAAGTATCTAGCAGAGGATGGTGATGGTGAACGTAGGTGGTGAAGACTGGCAGGTATCATGAGACGTTTGAAAAAGAGACATTAAAGGTTACAGACACGACAGTCTGATACCATCTCTGCAAAGTTCAAATGGTTGTCAAGGTTTTCCTTATAAAGTTAGATGGTGCTTTTGAAAGGGATGAAGTGTACATGGGATTTTTGATTGTCTGTGTGTATAGATTATATGTGTGTGCCTGTGTCTAAAGAGATATATATTTCTGTATATGTATGTGTGTGCTTTTGTATGATTACATACATTCATTACATATGTATGTACGTGTTTGTGTGTATGTATAACTGAAGAACATGCAGAGTCTGGATATTCGACACGTTGTTTGCCTGGGTTATTAAAAATATGTGTAGAGTAAGTGTATATATATGTACACAGTGTAAAGGAATGTGTATTTGTTTCTATTAAAGGAATGTGTATACTGTAGTGATTGATGGTAGATAAATAACTTTATTAATTGTGTAAGAAAATATTAGCATCTTTCCAGGTAAAATTATTACCATTATCTATAGAGTGTCTCAATTTTTCAGCAATCATCTTTTGATGTTGCCATTCGTATTTCCATTTATCAGAATCAACTCTTTGACTTTGAGCATTAAATTGGATTGGTGCTGGACAGCCATAGTGTTCTAACGTAGCCTGGTATACTTTAGGCATTTTCCCTTCTTTTTCCAGTCTCATATTCTTGTGTATCCGTTGGCAAACAAAACACTGAAAGCCTTCGATGTAGCTAATACCATTGTACTGCATGACCCCTTCATCTGACGAATACCATTCTCGATGAGCCATCAAATCCTTTAGATATTTGTTGGTGATACCAGTCTTCTTCCACTGTAAATATTTCTCATATTCTTCATCATTTCTGTTAAGGTAGAGTAAATATTTAGCCAGACTTTCTGCTGTGTCAAAGTCGTCAATGATAATAGCTGACTTTTCATGAGGGAGGAAATCCTGTAAAGAAAGTGTTACAAAAATATTTACATATTTATTCATTTCTTCATTTTTTGATTGGTTAAAACAGAAGCTTAACCCAGATTACATTTTATGAAGCAGATGAGAAATAACTTTCTTTTACTTTGAACAGGCTGCTGATTCAAGGCAGTTCTGAGTACAATTTAAACCCAAATCTCTGCATCAACCAGTTGCTAAATCAACTCTGGATAACTTTATACCTGACATAGTAGTAGTAGTAGCATTAAGCAGTGATGAGAAATAAAAAAAAAAACTTTAAATTAGTTCAAATATGTTTGTGACATTATTTACATCTGACGGATATTTGTCGTCATCTTGTTTGTTAACACGTTTCGGCTGATATACCCTCCAGCCTTCATCAGGTGTCTTGGGGAAATTTCGAACCTGGCTTCTCATTCCTAAGGTATTTTTCAATGTTATCATCATCATCATCATTATCATTATTATTCAGGTCACTGCCTGGAATCGAACTCAGAATCTTGGGGTTAGTAGCTTAGTGGTTTGTGACATATTTTAACTTCTAAAGGTAATTTCACTGCAGTCTTCTGAAAAAAAAAACTCTCACTGATGATAAAAGGTGTAAAAACATCATATCTATCTTCCTACTGATGAAGCCTAAGGAGCCAGAAATGCATCTAGGACTCCAATAGAGGATGATACTGAGAAGATAAGGTGTTCTTTACATTTTTTACCATAAGCAAGAATCTTTTTTTTCTCTACAGTGAAATTTCCCTTAGAAGTTAAAACATATTAAAAAACATATTTGAACTAAGCTAAAGTTTGTTTACATCTGATATGTTTCAACTTTTACTATGCAAGTGTCAATTTTAAAGTTATATAAGCATCTAATCTAAATGTTCTTGGCACAGAAATGTTGACTCTTTGCTTCAAATTTGTCGTTTTATTATTAATTTATTACAGAAATGAGGCATTGTGTTGCATATAAATCACTACATTAATGAGGAATGTATCACAAAAGCTTGAGATTTATATAGGAAGATATATTGTACCCAGGATATTTTAGCTGCATCATTGGATAAAACAGCTAACCATATTAGGCAGAGTTTAGCTGATTAAGAAACGAGACAACTGTGCCCAACATGTTTAGTGTAGTACAAGGTAGCAAAGGGACTTTCTTCTCTTACATCTGCTTTACATAATGTAAACAAATCTATTTTTGAATAGTGAGAGACTTACTCTAACTTTGCTGGAGCCAAGAATTACCGGTACAGTTCCAACCATAAGAGGGCGCCACAGTTTCTCAGTCATATAGTCATCACAGATTCCATTTTCCATTGAAAAAGCAAACTTATATTTAGCAATAAGCTTGTAAAAGTCCTTATGAGACATTCCATTGATTGGGTCAACTAAACTGAAATTGTAAACAAAGAAATAATTAAGAAAGAAACCAGATAGAATTGTAATTATTATAAACACAAACAAACAAACTGCCCAACATGATCCATACTCTTGATATCAAGAAATGGAATATGGAGTGAAACTAAATTATTTTTGAAGCCAAAATTACAGAAATTTTTTTCGCTTTTATTCTTAGGCGCAGGAGTGGCTGTGTGGTAAGTAGCTTGCTTACCAACCACATGGTTCTGGGTTCAGTCCCACTGCATGGCACCTTGGGCAAGTGTCTTCTACTATAGTCTCGGGCCGACCAAAGCCTTGTGAGTGGATTTGGTAGACGGAAACTGAAAGAATTAAGAGGATATTTTCATCAGTGTCACTGTTGGACAAGGTGAAAGTTCATTGATGCTCACCTGGAACACAAAGTAAAAAAAAAAAAAGAAATCAATGTAAAATCACAGTATATAGCAAACTATCATGGAAGCCACCCTTAAAAGGTCCAATCTAATTGGCTGG
>NC_068989.1:10448109-10454155 GCF_001194135.2 Octopus bimaculoides
ATTCTTAGGCGCAGGAGTGGCTGTGTGGTAAGTAGCTTGCTTACCAACCACATGGTTCTGGGTTCAGTCCCACTGCGTGCCACCTTGGGTATGTGTCTTCTACTATAGCCTCAGGCCGACCAAAGCCTTGTGAGTGGATTTGGTAGACGGAAAC
This sequence comes from Octopus bimaculoides, assembly GCF_001194135.2. NCBI lineage: Eukaryota > Metazoa > Mollusca > Cephalopoda > Octopoda > Octopodidae > Octopus > Octopus bimaculoides. Next base: position 10,448,264 of record NC_068989.1, read on the forward strand.
TGAAAGAAGCCCGTTGTATGTATGTATGTATGCATGTGTATATGTTTGTGTGTCTGTGTTTGCCCTCCCAACATCGAGTGACAACCGATGGTGGTATGTTTACGTCCCCTGGAACTTAGTGGTTCAGCAAAAAGGACCGATAGAATAAGTACTAGGCTTACAAAGAATAAGTCCTAGGGTTGATTTGCTCCACTAAAGGCGGTGCTCCAGCATGGTCACAGTCAAATGACTGAAACAAGTAAAAGAGTAAAGAGATATCCTTTGTTTAAATACAAGATAATTTTGGGGTTATTGCAAAAGGTACTTACTCATAGAACCATGTAGTGAGACCAAACTCAAAACCATGTGTTTGGGAAGCAAACTTCTTAACCACACAGCCACACTTTATATCATCATCATCATCATCATCGTTTAACGTCCACTTTCCATGCTAGCATTGGTTGGACGGTTTGACTGAGGACTGCTGAACCAGATGGCTGCACCAGGCTCCAATCTGATCGAGCAGAGTTTCTACAGTTGGATGCCCTTCCTAATGCCAACCACTCCAAGAGTGTAGTGGGTGCTTTTACATGCCACCGGCACGAGGACCAGTCAGGCGGTACTGGCAACGGTCACGCACAAATGGTATTTTTTACGTGCCACCAGCATAGGAGTCAGTCCAGCGGCACTGGCAACAACCTTGCTTGAATGTTTTTTCATGTGCTACCGGCACAAGTGCCAGTAAGGCAACGCTGGTTACGTTCATGCTCAAATGGTGCTTTTTACATGCCACCGGCACAGAAGCCAGACAGCTGCTTTGGTAATGATCCTACTCGGATGGTGCTGTTAGTGCTCCACTGGCACGGGTGCCAGTCATCGAATTTGGTTCAATTTCGATTTCACCTGCCCCAACAGGTCTTCGCAAGCAGAGTTTAGTGTCCAATGAAGGAAGGTTGGTATGGGTGCCAGTCGTCGAATTTGGTTCAATATATATATAGTACCTGTAAATAGCATAGTATGTATGTGTATATACATATATATATATATTTAGTATACACACGATCTATATCTATAAGATTCACTGCGTATGTGTGTGTTTTCATACATGTTTAGAACTTTACAGCACTTGCAGATTAGTAAAGTCTTTGGATTATAAAGACAGGGTGACATGGAGAGTTGTGTCATGTATATAAAGTTAATTAAATTGAAAGGAGATCATGAATGAACAGAAGAAAATGATTCGGTCCACTTACCTTTGTGTTTGGGTGATTTTTATAATGTCTGTCTTCAGTGAACACACAAGTGACATTCTTGCACTTGAAAACATTGAACTGTTCCCCAGTGAATTTAGTCCACCACAGTATAATTGGGTGAGCAATGTTTTCTTGAAGAGCATCTGCAGAGCCTAATTTATGATGGTCAACTTCTGGAATTTAATACAAGCCAAGCATGTTTAGAACTAAACAAATTCTTTCAAAAATATATGATACTTTTAATGAGAAGTTACAAATCTGACTGAACTTTAAAAGGTGGGGAAAACTCCAAACAGGCTGTTTTATATCATAGATGATAAAGGGATATGGGCAGTAGGGGTAACTTAAAGATGATTTTGGAAGAATAAAAGAAATGAAATCTGAGTCTAGGAGGCTTTATAGATGAATCAATTCAGTGTTAGGATAGTTCAAAATTTGTATTATAGGTATTTCCAAACAATCCCGACATGGAAAAGTAGTTGGACAAGGATAATGGAAAATGCCTGATAAAAGAAAAGGTGAAAATTCATACCTTTGAAAACCATGGGTTCATTGATGAAGACCTTCTCCTCTCCAGTGATAAGCATCTGAAATATTTAAATGAAATGTTTTATAACATATTTAAATAAATGATAATGAAGGAAGTAATATTTTTCTCTTATAGGGCTTTCCTATAAGGTTGTTATCCACCCCTGATTGGAACTCTCCCGTATGACATGTACGCATGCTCAGTGACTTGCTTTAACAGTTGCAATCAGCTGAATGCACATTGACAGTGACATTTGACATAATTACCCACACTCTGTGGTCAGGATTCTTTTTTTGGTTTGATGTCGGTATCGAAGGGATTACCAGACACTGGACAATACAGTGAGAGCAGCTTTCACTCACATCGTGGTATTCGATGCTGTGTACGTGTCTGTCGTGGTAAAATATGCCACTCCTTAACTGTTGCTTTACTTTCATCCGTAGCACGAGGTAATTATGTCATTATCTGTGAAATTCGGCAACTTACAAAGATCTTTAGATCAGGCTATACTTCACCGAGAGGAGATATAAGCTTCTGCTTATTCCTGTCTGAAGTATCGTCTGATACTTCAGACTTATCGTCCGATGAATTTACTTTGTTGATATAGACAGAATTTTTATACTTTTCAACCTTTCAATCAAGTCCGCCTTTCTTCCAGTAACATACTGTCCATATAATCTTAAATATTTCTGTAACTCAGGCACAGTAAGTACTTCGATAGCTGAATCATCAAGCTGCTTTATATCCATGATAAGATGTAAAACAATAACAATAGCGTGGGTTAGCCTCCGGAAGTTTAATTATCTACATGGAGCGCCGCCTAGCCAAGGGAGATAACCTACTTATAGGAAAGCCCTATAACAAAGAGGACATTGGCTTTCTTCTATAAAGTTCTTGATGCAGTTTAATGCTTGAAGATTTTCCTTGAATTCTAGAGGTTGTTAACTCTTTAGCATTTAAAGTGGCCATATCCAATTCAAATATTACATCTGTTTTATATGACTGACCATATTCAGTCTTTCACACTTACCCTACAATGTTAGATTAAAAATAAACAAGCACATCATTGAAACCTCAACAGAGAGAGAGATAATGCATGAGTAATTCAAAACAATGTGAATAAATAAGCATTACATTTAACAGAATAATCTGAACGCTAAAGGTTAAAAAAAAAAAGGCTTTATATGAAAAATATCACATCAAGAAAACTTGGCTTTCTATTTAAAATGATTATTTTGTTTCCCCATTTTGCAAATTTCCTTTAATAAATGTGCCCTGATAACCACAAAATTTGAATTTAGAAACTTTCTTCCTTTTCGTCTGGTGAAAAGCATTGAGAAACTCTAGGCTGTACTTCATGAAAAAGAGTGACTCTGTTTCAAATGTCATATTTCCTTTCATTATATGAGAGTCACATATTTATGTAATGTATAATATACACCTCGAAAACCGTCTTTGTATTAATTCATCTTCAATACTTTGGTGTTACTGTGCACAAGCTCACAATATCAAGATTCATGAAAATGCTGTGAAAATTTTATACAGGCTCAAATGATTCTTGATACGAAGACACAAATCTGCATCCTGTAGCAATGACTAACTTCTTTTTAGGTCTCACATGATTCATTATTGCCTCTGATATTTAGCTGAAACAATCCTCCATCAGTTGTCAAGTGATGGTGTGGGGACAAACACAGACACACACATATATATGCATAAAATGGGCTTCTTTCAGTTTCCATCTACCAAATTCACTCACAAGGCTTTGGTCGGCCCGAGGCTGTAGAAGACACTTGTCTAAGGTGCCACACAGTGGGACTGAACCTGGAATCACATGAACTGTTAACATCTTCATTATGGCCTCACCACTGGCCTTGGTGAAAAGAAATCTTTCAGCTCATCATCATCATCATGTTTTCCATACTCTAGCCTGTCAGTACCTGGTATAAAGCCACCTTCCCTTTCCTGATACTCCCTTCCCCTATTTAGTCACAGGGATTCCTTTCCTTTCTATTGTTCTTTCTCTGTCTTGTTTGGAAACCTCACTAATGGACAGTTGTATAAGTTGGACAGTTTCATAGGATTCAGTGAGCTGCCGGGAAGCACCAAGCCCCAGTGTCACCTTTGGCATGGTTTCTATGGCTGGATGCCCTTTTAGTTTTCATATTTTCCAGTGGTGTTCTCTGCCTATTATTTTAACTTCATCCCACATGTGGAGGTGGTCTCCATTTTTCCATACATGATCGGCTATACCTGATTTATCAATATCTCCTCGTGTCACAGCTTTGTGATGTTCCTCTACCCTTATTTTGAGGGGGCGACATGTTTCACCTTTGTATAACCTACCACAGCTGCATGGGATGGAGTACACGCAATTCTTGGTCATATTCTCTTCTATTCGAAGGAGATATTTGTGAAGCATTGTATTACTTTTGAATACTGTCCTGATGTCATATGGGCTGCATATCTTTTGTATCTTTTCGGAGAGGCCTTTCACATAGGGTAGACAGACTGTGGACAATTTATTGGTTTCCTCCTATCTTTTTTCATAACTGGAGTGGAGAGTATGTTTTTGGGGTAGTTGTTGCTTAATAGATTGTTACTGAGCTTGATCATTTCTTTGTGGTGGGTATTACGATCACTACTTATATTCATTGCTCGATGTTTCAGGCTCTGAGCAATCCCTCTCTTTACACTGTATGGATGGTGGGAGTTGAAGTTGAGGTATCATCCAGTGAAAGTCGGCTTGCGGTATATGGATGAACTGAATCCATACTTGGTGGGTGTGTTATTAATATGTCCAGGAATGCTAGCTGATTGTCTTTTTCTTTTTCCATTGTGAACTGTATGGATGGCTTTATTGAGTTCACATGATCTAACAGCACATGGACATCTTCCTGGTGGGGCCAGAGTATAAAGATGTCATCAACATATCGCAGCCATAGGATTGGTTTTAGTGGTGTTGATCCTAAAGCCAAATTCTCAAAATATTCCATGTATATATTGGTTATTACCGGTGATAATGGCAAACCCATAGCTAAACCCTCCTCTAGTCGATATATATCAGTGTCCATACTAAAGTAGGTAGTTTCTACACAGAAGATCAACGTTACCATCAAGTTTCTTATTGGTATACTAGTGTGTTCTTTTAGATGGGTGTCTGTCACTAGTTTTTCTTGAATCACCGATAGTGCTTCACCAGTTGGGACTTTGGTGAACAGACTTATCACATCTAGACTCACCATCTGGTTGGATTCAATGGGGGTATCCATGATCAATTCTGTGAAGCAGATGGAATTCTTCACATACGATGTTGACTTTCCTGCAAATGGACTGATTATATCCACAAGGAAGCGGCTCAGTGGACGACATGCTGAACCTCTACAGCTCACTATAGGTCTTAGTGGAATACCTTCCTTGTGAATCTTAGGGAGACCGTACATGTGTGGTAGTTTACTGTAGTGTTGAGTCAGTTGTCTGTACTTCATTGGTGTAAAGTGATCCTTGCTCTCGATCAAGATCTGTGACAACTTCCTCTGTTTTCTTTACTTTGCTGTAGCTACCATTACTTATAAGACTTGCCAGTGTTCATCACCGCTATAGCATTTCCCTTGTCTGCTGGAAGTATTACGATGGAATTGTCACTCTGTAGTCTTTTCATAGCAAACGTTTCTTCCTTAGTGATGTTTGGTTTGAGAAGTTTCGCTTTTTCTAGTACCTGTCTCACTTTCCACGTTAGTTTATCTCCTTGAGCTTTTGGTATCTTTATGGCTATCTCTTCAATAGGGGCTATTACGTCCAAGTATGGAATGCGCTTGGTGTTCTCACTACATAAATAAATGAAGCTTGTACGAAACGTACGTACTGCTATAACCTAATACATTTTTGTTGCTTTCCTTCAAATTTAATTCACCAAATCTCTTGATTTTATTTTTGGATTTTACCCTACCAAATTCTGGTGCCACAAACATTTTAAGTACCACATTTAATCTTTTGATTAAATCTATATTATTATTCAAATACATATATATGTATATTTACATATATATATACATATATATACACATATATATACATATGTATGTGTCAAGGCCGACAGGAAGCGGTGCAGCTTCCTAGGTCTAAACAACA
>NC_068989.1:10454255-10459811 GCF_001194135.2 Octopus bimaculoides
ACCACCTGTCCTCGTCTGTTGTTATTTTTTCGTATATTCTCCCACATATATATATATATACATACATACACATACAAACATATACATACATACATATACACACATATATATATATACATAAATATGTGTGCGTGTGTTGAGCGTCGATGTACACCCACACAAAACGCGGAGAATGAAAGAAAGAACAACGAGCTAATATTTCCCATAAGAAAAGTTGATGGAACGATACAAGTTTTCAGTTCGCATTCAAACCAATCCTACTGGAAAAGAGACATGAAATTCAAATTACCCATTCTCATGCTATCTTATACACAACCCTTTCCTTCGTTGCCACTGTTCAAGACGTTTTCTGTTGTAAAGCCAAAACTGCGTTATCGCTATGACCATCAGATTTATTACACGTATACCAGACAGAAAAATCAAACCACCGTAAAAGAGAAAAAAAAAAAACAGTATACAGTTAAATAGATAATTATTGGTTATGCCAGTGAAAACAGGGAGAGGTATTATCTAAATGGTTTCCGTCGAATGTAGCACTAGACGTAACAAGTACCTACATATGGTCTGTGTGTGTGTGTGTGTGTGTGTGCGCGTGCTTTTTTTTTTCTTTTTCTTTTTTGATAATTTCAAAACACGTTGGTCTTCAGTTGTCATCGACAGTGATTTCTGCAATCAATGTTTTCATCCGTCTTTTCTGTTTCTTTTTTTTTTTTTTTTTTTTCAAATATCTTTTGTATACGAGGAAGAGTTAAGATTTTTTTTTTTTTTTGGAATAAATAAAATATAATATATAAACAAGAGACTTAGATTTATTTATTCCATTTGTTAAAAGATTTGCAAAGGGAATATTAGGGGAGAAGAGAGAGGAATTGGAAATTATCCGTTTTTTGTTTATTTATTTTTTTAAAGAATATGCGACACCTTTTCTTTACGTGTTTCGTTGAAAGTATTTAAAAGAATGGAAAATAACAATAAAAATAATCATAAGTAAAAAGAAAATAGACCAAAAAAATCCATATAAGGATTAATTTGCTGTTTTACTAAGGTCTATCGTCATCAGTTTCAATAGCAACAAAATAAAAGTGGCGATAATAACAAAACAAAAATAAAGAAATAAAGAAAAGCTAATTAATAAGAGAGAGAACTCCAAATTAAATGTTTAATAGTATTTAGTCTTAGCCATCTAAGTTTGGAGTTGAAGTCATACCAAGGGTGATTTTTCACATTTTATGACTCTACGCGGTCGCTTAATCAGCTGGAAATAACAGCCAAATCTCTATCACATCACACCGTGCTTTCTTTAAAGAATGATGGACTGGATAATGTAGTCTAGGGTATATGCACAACACCTGAAAAACGATCTCACGGCCATGGTTAGAAATGCTTTCATCATGGGTGGACTCCAGGAAGGACGATCTAAGGCTAATAAAAAAAAAATTACGAGTAATATACAAGATTCCTTTCAACGGATATCACCGTCACACTTACGAAACACAGAGCACATGTCAAGCTAAACGGAATTAAGGAATCTGTATAATAAATAATATCTTTTGACAAAGTTCAAAGCCAATTTATTTGAATGAAGTTGGGGAAAAGACGACCAACTGAAAATATAAAATGTATTTCTGTTTCTTGTTTTATCGACCCAGCAGGAATGAAATGTAAAGTTTGATCCTTGCAGAAATTGATTTAAGCAGTCATGTACCAAAGACTAAACAATAACAAAATATTAGCGAAATATAACGTACGTAAACACGTATATATATATATATATATGCGTGTGTGTGTGTGTGTGTAACTGGTTGTGATAAAAAAAAAGAAAATAAACATATATATAATTAAGTATATGAACGACAAATAAATGAAAGGTAATATTGTGACAGATGAAGAGAAGCATAAACATTTGAATATAAATTGGTAAGGAATGGTGAAGGAATGTCTCCATCTAAATGAAAAAAATATATATATTCAAAGAACTACTTACGGTGAATCCTAAAATCATGATGATGGCAAAGATTATAAGAAAAGCGACGAGAAAATAGCGAAAGAGACATTGTCGGACCACTGGGAACATGTTTGGACGTTTCTGCTGTTTCTATTTGAGGACCATCAAGTTTCAGCTGGTTTGCGATAGCCGGTGTCATGTAAAATAATGAAACCAGGTATTAAATTTCCACGTGACCCTGCACTGGAACCAATACTTTATTTTCTTATTCTTTTTTTTTTTTTTTTGACGAAAACTCACACAGCTTGGGAAATAATTGAGTTTTACATTGTATCTACATGGGAGAAGTAAACAAGTTGTGATGCTTTCACTTTTACCATAAAAGACGCAATTTTTTTCAATGCTAGCCGTATTATTTTCAGGGAGACGGGTTTCAGTACTTTTTGGTTAACCTCGGACGGGAGGGACCTGCGCGGGTTAAATGTGAGCAAGTGGTTCTGTATTTGATATCAATGCACACTGCTATCTTTTATTTTTTTACTTGTTTCAGTCATTGCACCTTAGCTAGGCTGATGCACTGCCCTGAATGAGTGAGACTCAATATATAAATTTGTTTAAAAAAATCTGGTGCTTATTCTAGTGATCTTCTAGGTTGCGGGAACGTCAGCAAGGGATGGTAGGGAGGCGGACAAGCACAAATACACACACACAGCTATATGAGCTTCCACACAGTTTCCGTCTACCAAATTCACTCACAAAGCATTAGTCAGCCCAGGACTGCAATGATGCTGAAGTACAGTCTTGAAGAATTTTGTAGTTGAATGAATCAACTCCAGAACATACTTTTTAAGCTTGGCATTTATTCTACCAATCTCTAATGCCACATCACTAAGTTATGGGGACATAAACAAACCAATACTGGTTGACAAATGGTGGTGGTGATGGGGGGACAAACACATACATACATACATATCCACTTACAAGGCTTTGTTTGGCCTGGGGCTATAATAGAAGACTGATCATAGAACTGTGATTGGGAAGTAAGCTTCTTACTTCACTAGTAGCATAGGGGCCAGTGGGGTGGTCCACTCTGGGCAACGTCTTGGCACTTCAAGCATATTAAGTCAGGTCGTTTTTGCCGTTGCTCCCTTCACATAATTGTATACATATACTCTTTTACTTGTTTCAGTCATTTGACTGCGGCCATGCTGGAGCACCACCTTTTAGTCGAGCAAATCGACCCCGGGACTCATTCTTTGTAAGCCTAGTACTTATTCTATCGGTCTCTTTTTGCCAAACCGCTAAGTGACGGGGACGTAAACACACCAGCATCGGTTGTCAAGCAATGCTTGGGGGACAAATACAGACACAAAAAAACACACACACACATACATATATATACGATGGGCTTCTTTCAGTTTCCGCCTACCAAATCCACTCACAAGGCTCTGGTCGGCCCAAGGCTGTAGTAGGAGACAATTGCCCAAGATGCCACGCAGTGGGACTGAACCCGGAACCATGTGGTTGGTAAGCAAGCTACTTACCACATAGCCACTCCTGCACCATAATAATAATATGTATATATATTATATATACCGGAGTAAGCACATGAAATGTGCAACAAGGTGGAAAAAAGAGTACTCAAATACCAGAGGTAGAGTAATATGCTTTATTTAAAAGCAGCAGAAATATAACAAAAAAACCGTTACTCTGAGTTTCACGTTCCCATTCATCGGAACGGGAACGTGAAACTCAGAGTAACGTTTTTTTTGTTATATTTCTGCTGCTTTTAAATAAAGTATATATTATATATATATGGCATTAGGAAGGGCATCCAGCTGTAGAAACTCTGCCAAATTAGATTGGAGCCTGGTGTTGCCATCCAGTTTCACCAGTCCTCAGTCAAATCGTCCAACCCATGCTAGCAATGAAGGCGGACGTTAAACGATGATGATGATATATTATATGATAAGCTTCTACAAAATCCACTCAAGAGGCTTTGGTCAGCCCAAGGCTATAGTGGAAGACAGTGGTAGTTGGACTGAATCTGGAAACAAACTCCTTGCCACACAGCCATGCCTGTGCCTACGAAGAAAGATTTTGCTGCTGAAATTTGTCAGTCTCTTCAGTTACAACAGTTTTACTCATATCCCCTCTGGAATTATATTCCTAATCTTTAACACCCCATAGTTATATTATACTTCATTAAGATTAAGGTAGCAAGCTGGCAGAAACGTTAGGATTCTGGATGAAATGCTTAGCGGTATTTCATGTGTCTTTACGTTCTGAGTTCAAATTCACCTCACCAAAAAATTTCAGGCCTTGTGCCTAGAGTAGGAAAGAATAATGAGTAAAGATTGATACTAGATTTCATAAGTCTTTTCTTCAATGCCTCACAGGATTTTTTATTTCAGCCTTTTTTGGTTGCCCTTACAGTCTGCACAAATTCCATTTCTGATGTAATATTTCCAAAGTTGTTCAAATTAAATTGTCACAGGATACCAGCAACATATTGTTTTTGTCTCGTAACATGATGAGACTTTAAAATTCTATTATTTGTTGTAATTCACAAAACACTGCATAAACCTTCATGTGGGGAGCTAATTATTTCATAATGATCTTTTAGATATGCTTTAATGTATAGTTTATTTGGAGTTATAGTTAATTACTAAATGGAGTAATAGACATGGTGGTATTAACATGGCATTAATAATAGCAAATAAATCTGGTACACTTAATGTCAAATTAAATCAGTTGATAAAGGCAACAGGTTTTAATATGTGTGTGTATGTACATACACATACATACATATTAGGTTGTCAGATAAATTTGTTTTGTTTCTGTACCCAAACCATTTGTTTTAACCCTTACCAACGTTATTTTTAAAATATTTTTATCATAGTGTCTTATGTTTTCTTTTATAGCCCTATTCTTCATCAATAACTTTTATTCATTGTTTTTGAAATTTACTGTACTTATTTGTGAATTTTGTTTGTCTCAGTCTTGTTATTTTGAATTGTCCTTCATTCTAGTAAAATAAAAAGTGTTTGTGGATTCATAGATTGTTGAGATTACATACACTGTTGCTACTGGTTGTTTTTCTTCTGAGACAGTCTTATTAAGCTTAGATAGCACCTTAGATAATGCTTAGATATCAGTGTTTAGTTTTGGGAAGTTCTGTATATATATATATATATATGAAGGAATATTCCAAGTGGCTTTCCGTTTTCCTATGTGTTCGTTCCGTTGTCTGTAGTTCATTGTTCTAACATCCTGTACCCTGATATGCATATATATACACATGTAGATGTATGTACATATATGTGTGTATACATGTATATATATTCTTTGTATTATAGATATATATATGAAAATGTTTTTTTGTAATTCTTCCTTTCTACTTGGAGAGTTTAAATGTAGCTATAAAAATATGTCCATCTGTTGAAATGTAATTTCAGTAAATTTCTATATTTTTGTGCAGCTGAGGATTGCTCTGCATTTTACATTTGATGTAATGTTCACATTGCTTAAATAAATGGAGTTGCATGAAACGATCATACTGCATTGACTTTGAATATCCTTGTTGCTTATTTTGATATATATATATATAT
>NC_068989.1:10460007-10471347 GCF_001194135.2 Octopus bimaculoides
ATATATATATATATATATATATATATATATATAGGCTGTGTGGTGGTAAAAAGCTTCCTGACCACATGGTTCTGGGTTTAGTCCCACTGCATGGCACCTTGGGTAAGTGTCTTCTATTATAGCCTCAGGCCAACCAAAGCATTGAGTGGATTTGGTAGACAGTAGCCTATTGTGTGTGTGTGCATGCGTGTGTGTGTCCTTCTGTCTGTATTTGTTCCCCCCCATCACTGGTTGACAACTGGTGTTGGTGAGTTTACATCCCCATAACTTACTGGTTTGACAAGAGAGACCTATAGAAGGCGGCGAGCTGGCAGAAACGTTAGCATGCCGGATGAAATGCTTAGCGGTATTTCGTCTGCCATTACGTTCTGAGTTCAAATTCCGCTGAGGTCGACTTTGCCTTTCATCCTTTCAGGGTCGATAAATTATGCACTGGGGTCGATGTAATCAACTTAATCCCTTTGTCTATCCTTGTTTGTCCCCTCTATGTTTAGCCCCTTGTGGGCAATAAAGAAATAAGAGAGACATATAGAATAAGTTCTAGGCTTATGAAATAAGTCCTGGTGTCAATTTGTTCACCTAAAACCCTTCTAGATGGTGCTCCAGCATAGGCACAGTCAACTGACTGAAACAAGTAAAATATTAAAAGAATAGATATATATATGTGTGTGAGTGTGTGTGTGTGTGTATTTGAAATGAATACAAGTTAATGATATTTCAAACTGTTCGTTACAAACATTTCAATAATATTTTGAAGATCTTCATTTTTCACCACCACCACCACCACTGCCGCCGCCGCCGCCACCACCACCACTGCCATCATTCTCACTATCATCACCGTCATCATCATCATCATCATCATCATCATCTGATCTATACAGTATAATTGAAACGTATGCAATGAATTGTTTTGAAATAACCATCAACTTGTTTTCACTCTTCATTTCAACTATGTGTGGCTATGTATCACGCTATAACCCGATTCTTTTTTTTTTAATGCTATTTTAACATAGTATTTAACATGGCATCTATACTGAGCCCCATTCGTATAGTAACTCACATATTTTGACACTTTACTGTGTATATGGGTGTATGTATGTATTTGTATATACAGGTACAACGCAGAATTTCCGGAGACTGATGGTCCAGAACCTCTTATAATCTACACTAATTTTCAAACGAGAACTTCAAATTCCAGTGGCTGCCAGACTATTTTACTAGTAGGTTGCACAAACTAGTACCTTGCACATTACAGTATTAATAAACTTGCATAATCTATACCATTGTACTATTGTATCTGTATTTCATTTAATTATTTAAGCAAACTTAATATTTGTTTAATTTAGAATGTTAGCCAGGGTGACCACCACTGGCTAACAGTAATCCAGAAAGGCTTTGGACCCTAAGGTTCCAGAAAATTCATGTTGTACCTGTATGTGTATTTATGTGTACATGTGTGTAAACATATATACCTATATGTGTTTGTGTGTGTATGCACGCACGTGCACAGACACACACACATATATATATATATATATATATATATATATATATATAACAGTGAGTTTGTAGGGATATATTATCTATTATCCAGGTGAATACCATGTTAGCTCTCTGTTTTGGTTCCAGATGCTGGCTCACCACAACGGTCAGTATCCAATACTAGTGCTTACAGTGAGTTGTTAGTCACTGGTAAATTCTCCAGTTGAGTAATTCTGTGTGTCCTACTCAGGACTGTGAAGGTTCCCTAGAGCAGTGCTTCTCAAACTATCTGATGTTGCGTACCGGTAGTTTTTTTCCAATGTGCCAGGGACCAGTAATATTTCTTAGTAATATTAACCTTCCCAACAACACAGAAATCCATTGAAATATGTCACTACACAATTTGAAAGAACGATTTTCTTTCTTAAAAAATTACTCATGTGTTTACAATAGAATTATGTGTAATGTTTGTAGATATTTGTGACTAATCCCTGCAGTTTATTACTTTGTAGTACAGGATCTGAAAATGACAGGTTGTTGACTTATCATTTTTTAATATTTTCTTCTCTACAGGACATTTTAAAAATGTTTAACACTTTCATAGGTTTTACATGCAGTTCATGGATTAAAAATTCTTTCTACTATAGGCACAAGGTCTGAAATTCTTTCTGTTGGGATTCGTGAATTGATTACATCAATCCCAGTTCTTGACTGGTTACCAGCCCTCAAAAGGATGAAAGGAAAAGTCGACCGTGGAATTCTAACGCAGAAAAGTAAAGCTTGAAGAAATACTGCTAAACATTTAGTCCAACTTGCTAATGATTCCGCCAATGAACCACTTTTGAATTATGGGTTTAATAATAAAAAGTGAAGGCTTTTTTCTTAAATTTATTTCCTGTAGAAATTAGAATTTTGAGTACTCCAAATTTAAAGTATATATTTAATATTTTACTGAATTTAATCAAATGTCTTGCATAGTTGTATTTCAATCACTTAAACTTCCATTTCACTAGCTTGTATCAAGGCTTTTGACCTTATATTGTGAACATTCAATGAAGTTAGTTAACTGTGGAATTTCATTCAATTAGCCACTTGAGATATATTCGAATGATGATCTATTTTCAGAATTTTATGAAATTCTTTAAATTAAAAAAAAAAATTAGTTGGCATTGTTATGTTGCTTTTCCAGAATTACTCGACATTTCCAAAGGAAGCAAAATAAATCAAAATAAAATAAATCTGAAATATATATATATTTATCATAAAAAAAATATTCAAGTTCATCTTTTATTCATGAAATACAATTTTCATGTATAAATTTGAGACAGTTTAGATGTTTTCACACAAGGATATTATAATTGTATTTGCAAAATATTTTCCACTTGATTCAGTGAGTTACTTTTTTTTATTAATGAAAACCATGACCTCCAGAATCTCCTGCATCTCTTCTGGACAGTCTCCTTGTTTAAGTTGGTGACTGCTGCCATAATCCTTGCATTCAGTTCATCTTTGGTTTTACAAGGAGTTTTGTTGGTCTCTCGTTCAACTGCACCCCACACATAATAATCAAGAGGATTGCAGACTGGGGAGTTAGGTGGCCAGATATTAGGATTGATGTAGTTGCAGAAATTGTCTGAGAGCCATGACTGGGTTCTCCTGCTTGTGTGACATGGTGCAGAGTCCTGTTTCCAGACGTAGGGTCTTCCAGCAGCCAACGTCTTGACCCAGGGCAGGACTATCTCCTGCAGGCGCTTGATGTAGGCCTCTGTGTTGAGTCTTAGGCCATGTGGGAAGATGAATGGAGGCATAATGTCACCATCACTAGAAATCACTCCAAACACCATGATGTTGACCGGATGTTTGATTTTTATCACTCTCGGTACATGTCCTCAGATTGACACCCAAACACTCTGAAATGTTTGTATTGGAGCTTCCGGTGCAAATGCCAAGCAGTACAGCATGTCGTTTCCAAATTTCTGGCAGAGTGAAATGTGTCATAATGCTGTTTTTCTCACAGATGGTGTCCAACTGACCCTATTATTTTGTAGTTGACAAAATCAAAAACAAACAATGTGCACGTGTGAAATTAAAAATATAAAATGGCGACAATTTACCCACTGCACCCTGATTATATAGACTGGGCATAACTATCTTTATCTATTTACTCTACCGCTCTATAACTTAGTGTGTGTTTCTCTTTCACATTTATGATTTACTGACTATATATATATATATAAATCATCATCATCATCATCATCGTTTAACGTCCGCTTTCCATGCTAGCATGGGTTGGACGATTTGACTGAGGACTGGTGAAACCGGATGGCAACACCAGGCTCCAGTCTGATTTGGCAGAGTTTCTACAGCTGGATGCCCTTCCTAACGCCAACCACTCAGAGAGTGTAGTGGGTGCTTTTACGTGTCACCCGCACGAAAACGGCCACGCTCGAAATGGTGTCTTTTATGTGCCACCCGCACAAGCCAGTCCAGGGGCACTGGCAACGATCTCGCTCGAAAATCCTACAGGAGCCAGTCAGGCGGTACTGGCAACGGCCACGCTCAAAATGGTGCATCTCATGTGCCACCCGCACAAGAACCAGTCCAGGGGCACTGGCAACGATCTTACTTGGCTTGCCGGGTCTTCTCACGCACACACCTTTATTAAAGCTGGCAAAAATCTTCACAAACTGAAAATTTTTGAAGCTTTAATAAAAGCATATTACTCAATCTTCAGTATTCGAGTACTATTTTCTCACCTTGTTTTGCATTTATGTTCTTACTCATGTGTGTGTGTGTGTGTGTTTTTCTAAGTTGATTGTTACGACTGGTCAGAAAGTGATCATTAGTCTTCCACCTACGAAGCAATTAACTTTATACTCCAGGATGCTTTCAGCTGATTTGATTAGCTAAGATATTTCATATTTATTCATATATCTTGCTCTGTAGTCTTTAAAAATATACTTTTAACCTTGATGACCTGCAGAAAATGCAGCATTTTAAAAATTACATAATAACTTTCAAACAATTAGGTTTTGTTTCTTCAAGGAAATTATGTTTATTTACCTTCAAACTTTGAGCCATTTTATTCTATTAATGCATTCATTGCACTATTTTCCCACATGAAAAGTAAAAATACAGGTTTTACAAGTAGAATCAATCTGCTGGTCTGTGTATGCATTGATACACAAGTAAGGATTTTATTATGTTGATATTTCTTTACAGAAATATTCTACCATTTCAGTACATCAGAAGGAACATAGGGACTGTAGCAGCATTGTACACTATTTATAAACCAAACTATTCGGTTCTTTAACAAATTCCAATTGCACTCTGAGCCATCTTAGTTTTTTAAGTGTATGACTGAAAAATTTAGCCTGCAAAATGCTGTTGAGAAGACAAGAACTTGGTTATCTTGAAGCAAAAAGCTGTCATATTGCTTACATGGCCATTGAGTCACTCCATTACCTTGTATGATTGACAAATAAAGGAAATAAAACACCTGTAAGTTTTGATGGAATGTGTCACATTTAGTGAAATTTACACTGGAAACATTGCGTAAACATCCTTAACTACTTATCTACAAAAGTGTAGCCATTGTCAATTACTGCAGGTAAAATCTAATTAAAACTTACAACTTTTTTTTCTCTCACAAAAACAATAATCCAATAAAACATCAAAATCAAAGAAACTTCTAAAACAACGTCTTTATATAACATTGTTATCTGTCGGACGGAAATTAAATTTAACAGCTTTAAGAAGACTTTGAAAACAGATCTGAAACAAACTTGTTCCCGCGTTTTCTTTTTTCTTCCTTTTAAAATTATTTGTAGAATATGGGAGAAGGGGAAGAGGAAACTGCTGATGTCACTCATTTGTAGTTAACTGGGTAGCAAGATTCTGTTCTAGCTAGATTCCTCTGTGTGTGCATGTGCATGTGCACATGCGCGTGCACACACGCACACATGACTGAAGTGCATATTTTACATGCATCAGTCCATGATATATAGATTTTTCCTCAGGTTATCCACCATTACAAAAATAATCAGCATTATGACTTTGTGCTCTGGAAAATGTCAGGATAGGATTCCATTTTACTCTCCTAAATAAAAAAAAAAGTGATTTATTAAAAGCCTCTTTCTTAAAGACGAAGACATTTTTCAATGTCACTGTGAAATTAGCTATTTAATGAATATATAAGGTTAAACTGTGAGTATGAAATGTTTATTGGATTTCACTGTCTTAAAATCAAGCCATGATGTCTTTCTTTTTAAATCAATTCACATCTTGTGAGCTTATACTGGTTGTGAATTTATCAAATATCATTCTTGTGAAAGGACTTTTATATATATATATATCTGTTGCTTATAGATCTATAGAGCACTTGATATCTGCAGATATATAGCATCTGATGTATTTGGCCAATGGTTTTTTTTTAGCTTAACAGTTTAATTGTTGGCACCAACTATAATGAATAATAATTTTTACACTACTACATACAGACTAACACACACACACAAAACAACACATACACTCTTCAATTTATTTGTATCAAGTGAGACCATATGTTTTTTTTTTCGCAAGCCCCTTGTTCCTTTCAGAGCAGAGGCCATCAAAGAGTTTTCTCCACTGCCCTTGGCTCTGGGCTGTCTTTTCTGATTCTCACCTTCAACCCCTGCTTTTTCAGCTCTACCTCAGTATCCCACCTCCAGCTATTTTTAGGCTGCTGTCTCTTTTACATCCTTGTGAGTTCCAAGTCAGGGCCTGACAAGTAATGCAGGAGGTTTTTTTTCCTTTCGAATTTTGCTGCACGATATCATAAATTTCCCTATGTTAAAGCCTTCCTCTCCCAAGTCTTGTTGGTTTTGAATTGTTATCGATGTTTCTGTAACTTTGTTTTTTCTCCTAGGTAGGGTTTTTGATCTTACACAAACCATTTTAACTGGGAAGTGGTGGTCCATATTAAACTGGCCTCTATCCTTCTGCACGAAAGGCCCAACCACATACATACTAGACTTCCTGTATTGTCACCATTCCTAAGGTGTTGTTAGTTAACAAATCTACCAATGGGAGATTGCTGTTTAAATATAAATGCTTGTCCAAATATTTAGTATTGATTTTGCTAGGTCAAAGCTCTCGTTTCAGAGCCATTATTGATGCCTAAGGATCATATTTAATCAAAATCACAAATACCGGATGAGTATTTGACCATTTCAATGGATAACTTTGAAGATTATTTCCTTATAGTTGATTTTTGTCAAATTTTATTGATCAAATATTTAGCTCAAACATCTGGTCTAATCAATCTAGTCATTTGTACATAGCAAAAATATTTCCTTTTTAACCCTAAATGGAAAGAAATTCTGAATAGACTAAAATTTTCTTGTATTTTTTGATATTATTATATGAGTGAAGGTGTGCAGCCTAATATAGATTTAATGGCTTACTCTAAAACCATTTTGGTTTTTAAAAGCAAAATGATTATATAAGTTTTTAAAAGCTCGTTTTTTGAATTTAAAATTATTTGGTACTTATTAGAACTTTTACTTTTGTGCTTGCTCCCTGCTAATTTAAGAACCTGGCTCTATCCCTGGTTTCAAATTTTGGCACTAGGTCAGCAATTTTGTGGGAGGGGCTGAATCCATTAAATTGATTCCAGTGTTCAACTGCTACTTATTTAATTGACCCTGAAAGGATGAAAGGCAAAGTCGACCTTCTGGAGTTTGAACTCAGAACACAAAGATGGACAAAATACTGCTTAGCATTTTGCTCAGCATGCCACTTTATTTGGTATGTATATTCTTTTCTACTCTAGGCACAAGGCCCAAAATTTTTGGAGGGGGAGCCAGTCGATTAGATCATCCTCAGTACGCAACTGGTACTTAATTTATCAACCTCAAAAGGATGAAAGGCAAAGTCAACCTCAGTGGAATTTGAACTCAGGATGTAAAGACCACTAAGCATTTCGCCTGGCATGCTAACGTTTCTGCCAGCTGATCGCTATTTGGTACATATATTGGAACCTTTTCTGTTGTGCTTGTTCCCTTTAACTTAATAACCAGATTCTTTCCCTGGCCCACTGTATAATATTAATATATATATATTCCATTTCCAAAGAGTTAAAATATTTCAGTACCAAATCTTAATCAAGACCTGAATTGATTTATATTTTTATAATGCGACCAAAATGTGAATGGAAATGGAATTATAATAGAGCCACAATAATTGCATATTGAATTTCATATTTTCCAGAAACACTTTGGGAAATGGTTCAGATATTGATTGTTTCTATATGGACATGAACCAATTTTACAACAATGGAATCTAAATTCAGTGACAGCACTTGTTTGGAAAAAGAATTTTCTCAGGTGAGTAGATCTTTCATTTTCTTTAAATTGTACATTCTTAGCTTTTCCAATTGAAACATTTTTTTTTTTCCATTTAAGTTTTCAAGAAGTTTGTAAGTGTCATGTGTTAAAAATAGTTTGTGAGAAAGAGGAAAGAAGATGTGACATTTTCAGTTTTTCTCAAAGGTATAAGGGATGTGAGGCGATATTAGGTCAATTGAGAATCTTGGTCTTGACTTACTGTAAAAACAAGACATAAATATTGGTTCCACATTTGAACTCAGAACATAAAGACAGACAAAAGGATGCCAAGTAATTTGCCTGGTTTGCTAATGATTCTTATTTCTTTATTGCCCACAAGGGGTTACACACAGAGGGGACAAACGGATTAAGTTGATTATATCGATCCCAGTGCATAACTGGTACTTATTTAATCGACCCCAAAAGGATGAAAGGCAAAGTCGACCTCGGCGGAATTTGAACTCAGAACGTAGCGGCAGATGAAATACCGCTAAGCATTTCGCCTGGCATGCTAATGATTCTGCCAGCTTGTCACCTTAAGCACGGCATAAATATTGGTTTGAAATTTTTGCACAAGGCCAGCAATTTAGGGGGAGAGGCAATTTGATTATATTGACCCAGTGCTCAACAGGTACTCCTTTTATTAACCCTAAAAGGATGAAAGGTAAAGTTGATCTTGGAATTCGAATTCAGAACATTAAGATGGATGAAATGCCACTAAGCATTATGTCTGGCATGCTAACAATTGTGCCAGTTCACTCCCTAAGAATTTCAGGCTTTGTGACTAGAGTAGAAAAGAATATTTTTTTTTTCATATTCAAATGGAAGAGAGAGCTGACCAAGGGAATTTTGCTGAAGTTCAATCATCTTTTACTTGTTTCAGTCATTGGACTGCGACCATGCTGGGGCACTGTCTTGAAGAGTTTAGTCAGACAAATCAACCCCAATATTCATTTGTAAGCCTAGTACCTATTCTATTGGTTCTTCGGTCAAACAGCTAGGTTACAGGGATATAAACCAACCAAGACTGGTTGTCAAGGGGTCGGGGATGGAGAGATACAAGCACAAAAGTACACACACATGCACACAGAGTGCAGACAAAACTTAATAATGACACAAAACCCCGAAATCCAAACACTATTCAGTTAATGGTTTCATCAAGTCTCTTTTTTTGTTTTTCTCCTCATTTAGCAAGACAGTTCCATTGAATTCTCTGTCGTCCGCTCCAGTAGTTTGCTTGACTTTCTCAATTATTCCGATTGTATCAGTCGGGCCGAAGGTGAACCAGCAGGATCAAGCCTTACAGAAACATCAGCTCCAATTTCTTCTGAACGTATTTTCCAACAATCCAACCTCCGAAAACAATGGATTGCTTCCGTTTCAATTCTGTCGTTCTCTCTCATAGTTATCACAATCACTTTTATCATGGTTTTCCTTACACATGGTAAGTTGCTCCATCAAATAAATCCCTTCTTTATTGCTGTAGCTGCTTTAACCCTTTACCGTTCAAATTACTCTAACAAATGTAATACTCTTTTTAACTCTTTTACTTGTTTCAGTCATTTGACTGCGGCCATGCTGGAGCACCGCCTTTAGTCGAGCAAATCGAGCCCAGAGCTTATTCTTTGTAAGCCTAGTACTTATTCTATCGGTCTCTTTTGCCGAACCGCTAAGTTATGGGGACGTAAACACACCACCATCAGACGTCAAGCAATGTTGGGGGGACAAACACAGACGCACAAACATATACACACACACACATATATACATATACGACGGGCTTCTTCCAGTTTCCGTCTACCAAATCCACTCACAAGGCTTTGGTCGGCCCGAGGCTATAACAGAAGACACTTGCCCAAAGTGCCACGTAGTGGGACTGAACCCGGAACCATGTGATTGGTAAGCAAGCTACTTAGCACACAGCCACTCCTAATCATGCATTATCTTGTAGCTTTGAGATTTCAAAACTTCCATGCTTCCCAAAATTCAGTAAGAATACACCTGATACCCCCACCCTTTTTTAAATAATTTGTTCACCATTCACTTCCTGTGTATTAGTCCAGGTGCTATTCATGCACTTTTGGCTACTTTTTCTAATGAGCTGTAGTTCACCTGAGCACTGTATACAATAAGTTCTTTCATCATCATCATGCTCAACATTTAATGTCTGTTTTCCATGCTGTCATGGCTTGGATGGCATAAGAGGAGTTGGCAAGGCTATGGGCCACATCAAGTTTCATAGTCTGTTTTGGCTTGGTTTCTACAACTGGATGCCTCTCCTAACACCAACCACTCCACAGAATGTACTGGATGATATTATTATGTGATGAAGGTGGCGAGCTGGCAGAATCATTAGCACGCCAGGTAAAGTGCTTAGTGGCATTCTGAGTTCAAATTCCACTGAGGTTAACTTTGCCGTCCATCATTTCGGGGTAGATAAAATAAGTACCAGTTGAGTACTGGGGTCGATGTAATTGACAATCTCCTCCCCTTTATAGTAGAAAGGATTATTATTATAATTGATCTATGGCACCTGTGCCCAGCATCGCCTTCCTGGCACTTGTGCCGGATGGCACGTGTAAAGACATTTGAGCGAGATCGTTGCCAGTGCCGCCGAACTGGCTCCTGTGCAGGTGGCACGTAAAATACACCATTTTGAGCATGGCTGTTGCCAGTACCACCTGACTGGCCTTCGTGCCGGTGGCACGTAAGAGCACCCACTACACTGTCAGAGTGGTTGGCATTAGGAAGGGCATCCAGCTGTAGAAACTCTGACAAATCAGATTGGAGCCTGGTGTAGCCATCTGGTTTCACCAGTCCTCAGTCAAATCGTCCAACCCATGCTAGCATGGAAAGCGGACATTAAACGACGATGATGATGATGATGATGATTTTTACATCCCCTAATTATAATTTCACCTCTTTAGTAATTAATACTTTGATTGTTGTTTCTGATAATGTTAAAATATTTCCTTGCTTTGATGGCTTCGTTACATTTTTTTTGCACAGGTGAGGTCATCACATATCTCCACATGAATGTGCTCAATGTACATTATCACCCAGCAATGAAGAATAAAGCATCGAAACAATTCAAAGAAATATCAGTGCCATTCTGTCATGAGGTTTGTGCCATTGCATCTATCTATAAGAATAAGAAATATTCTGTTACCAATTTAATAAAAAAAGGACGAAGGGTAAGAGTGGGAGTAAGATGGGTGAATAAGAGACAAGTTGAAGGTTTTGATTCATCAGGTATTTATCTGAAGGAGTAATGGAAAGTTCTTAGTTTGTCGACTGGTTCCATAGAACTGAACATGAGAGTGGTTGAGTGGTAAGAAGTTTGTTTTCCAATCACATGGTTCCAGGCTCAATCTAGCAGTGTGACACCTTTAGGCAAGTGTCTTCTACTACAGCCT
This sequence comes from Octopus bimaculoides, assembly GCF_001194135.2. Classification (NCBI taxonomy): domain Eukaryota; kingdom Metazoa; phylum Mollusca; class Cephalopoda; order Octopoda; family Octopodidae; genus Octopus; species Octopus bimaculoides. Next base: position 10,471,271 of record NC_068989.1, read on the forward strand.
TGGGCTGACCAAAGACTTGTGAGTGGGTTTGGTAGATGGAAACTAAAAGAAGCCTGTCATATATATATATATATATA
>NC_068989.1:10471357-10473278 GCF_001194135.2 Octopus bimaculoides
TATATATATATATATATATATATATATATATAATAGTTGAATAAAGTTAAAACATGATCTGTTTTCATGTTTCTTATTATGGTATTTTAACATTAAAAAATATATATATATATAGAGAGAGAGAGAGGAATGTGGGTGTTGTCTATCATAGCTACATAGCCTTTAAGCTACTAGCTTAATTCAGGTCATCCTTCATATTGCAAACTTCTCATACTTGACAAGACTAATTGTCAAATATTAACTGATGTTGAAAAGAACTTCTTGTGAATGCATAACTTCATTCTGTCCTTTGTTCTCCTGTCAACTCTGCGTGCAGAATTTTACTGCCTTTATCAGAGACTTTAAATTCAGGTTCATTGATCACAATCAGCAAAGCCTAACTAGTCAGTTTAATGATGACATCATCAGTTGATCTGATGTGTGACCGTTGAACATCATTGGTTAGTTTTTTGCTGATGTCATTAAATTGATTCTCTTTAAAAATCAAATTTTATAGAGAAAGTAGGGCGTGCGTTAGGGTGAGTGGTGAAGTAAATGAGTGGTTTGATGTGAAGGTGGGGTTAAGACAGGGTTGTGTGATGTCTCTGTGGCTGTTTAATTTATATATAAATGGTATGGTGAGAGAGGTAAATGCTAGAACCTTTGGTAGGGGAGCCCAAATGGTGGGAGAAAACAGAGAGAAATGGCAGGTGAGTCAGTTGTTGTTTGTTGATGATACAACACTGGTAGCGGATTCGGAAGAACAACTGAAGAGACTGGTAGTAGAGTTTGGAAGAGTGTGTGAGAGGAGGAAACTGAAAGTGAATGTAGCTAAGAGTAATGTGATGAGATGTTCGAGAGATGGAATGGCTGATAGGATGGATGTGAGTATAAATGGTGAGATGTTAGAGGAGGTGAGCGTCTTTAAGTATCTGGGATCACATGTGTTATTTCTTTACTGCCCACAAGGGGTTAGGGTTATAGCCTGTGTCCACAGCTAGCCACCTACACTTTTCTCTGCAAAATAGGGGTAGTTTATCCTGTTCAGGCTATATTATTAGCATTATTCTGCGATTGAGAATTAAAAAAAAAATCACTTCTTTAACTTTCTAAAAGACATCCCAACACTCCTAAAAGCAAACTTCGTTTGTTTATTTATGTTTGTCGTAATTTGAATTTAATATATATGTATATATCTATATATATAAAAATGAGAATGTGTGTCTGTCTGTCTGTCTGTCTGTCTGTGTGAATCCCTAAAACTCGAGAACTACGCAACCAATTTCATTCAAATTTTACACATGCCTTACTTAGGGTTCCAGTTGTGTTTTAGTAAAAAAAAATTATTAATTTCTTGCAGAGTTCGAGCACACGGCAACATAATATCTCCTCCACTATTTAAGTATTAGGTGTCAAAAGTGAAACAAAAACACTCATGTCAAATACTTTCACTTTAAAAATGAAACTATTCCACTAACTGAAACAATCACATTTCGATACTGTAGTGACAGATACTTTCACAGAGAGAGAAAGAGAGAAAGAGAGAGACAGAAAGATAGAGAGAGAGAGAGAGAGATGTATATGTATACATATATATGTACACCATTTCGATACTGTAATGACAGATACTTTCAGAGAGAGAGAGAGAGAAAGAGAGAGAGAAAGAGAGAGAGAAAGAGAAAGAGAGAGAGAGAGAAAGAGAGAGAGAGAGATGTATATGTATATGTATACATATAGATGTACACGTATATGTATATATAGATAGATCTATACATACATGTATATGTATACATATGTGTAGATGTATATATATATATATATATAGATGTACATGTAATATGTACACATATATACATGCATACAGATATCTATACATATATACACCCATCACACACACATACACATGCACACAAACACACACATTAGTCATTTGTTTTCTTAT
>NC_068989.1:10473786-10483200 GCF_001194135.2 Octopus bimaculoides
ACAAATATCAGGGTCAAACACTGTCTGTAGCTGGTCTTCTCTTGGAAGAGCCCTGCTTCTCACATGGACAACTGTATGTTGGCTGCTCAAGAGTGGGCAGCAACAAAAAACCTATTTGTATATGCTCCACAAGGGAAAACAAGGAACATAGTTTACAATGAGGTGTTATAATCACAACAGCAAGAAAGTATGTACATGATCACCTTCTTTTACGAAACTTCATTGACTTTCATATATTTATATTGATATACATATATATACGTGTGTTTGGGTGCGTGTGTGTATATACATCTCTATATATAAAGATGATGCGTAGTCTAGACGGCGTTTTTAGATTTCATTATTCTCTTTAACCAGGGCAACGCCGGGTATTTCTGCTAGTATATATATAAATATATGTATTAACTTGAAAGACTGGTTAAAGACAAGTTAACATTGTTAAAACTTTGTTTCTCTGCATAGTTTTTTCTCATCACATTCAATACTATAAAATTATAGGATTGAGTAGTCGGGTGAGTTTTATAGTTGTTTGTTTGGATGTAATACATTTACATAATTCTATTCAAAATAAGAAATTTCAGGTATGTAAGCAAGGCCTGGAATCAAAGGGTCTTAGTGTTTATTTAGCAAAGACCAAAGTCTTAGTAAGTCAGAAAACAGACAAATCACAAATTCCTTTGGGGACATGGCCCTGCTCGATATGTAGAAAATTGTAGGTAGAAACTCCATAGGCTGTACCCAGTGCAAGCTACGGACACATATGAGGTGCAGCAGTATCAGAGGAAGGTTTATAGAGAAAGTAGCCTTTGTGTGTGGCGGGTGTATAGGTATAGTAAACTCTAGAAATGTACAGGAAATAACTCTATCAAATGCCTGGCTCTGAAACATAACCCTTCTCTTTAATTATTTATTTATGCATGTTTTCAGGTAAATCGCTATATAAAATCAAGTTACCTGTCTGAAATTCAAAAGGGTTGCACTCTCAAAAATATAACGTAAGTTTCTTTCTTCTTCAGATTCTTAAGGTTATAAATTCAACTCTTGAGTTCGTATGTTAAAATGCTGCCAACATTTCTTCACATCTAAGTCCTCAACTTAAACAAGGAAACAAACAAAGATATATACAGAGGCATTTGTAGAAAATGTGATTTAGCACTTGCTGGGTGCTTCACAATTTCATACTTAGTTCATGGAAGGAAAAGGCGAGGACAAGATCTCTCTGAATAAATAATAATAATAATAATTTATTTCTTTGAATAAACGTTCCATCTCAAGTTAATGGTAGCCATGAACACCTAGGTGAAGAAACAGCAGGGCTGGTAGTTAGGCACCAAGGCAATAAGGCATTATTACAGACCCGCAGTGCCGCTTGCCATTAAAGGTCCAATTCTTGATGGAACTGCTCTAAGTTGCGTCCTGCCCAGTCAGAAGCTGTGATCGAAGAAGGTGAATGGGGGTGAACCCTAGCTGCTGCTAATGATTGCACATGCGCATAAGGGGCTTCCGTCAGGTCTTCGGAAGGCTCTAATCCTTGCGTATGCATAGATGAATGTTCCAACATGTTGTCTAGAACTATGCGTCACTACACATTTGTACACAAGTTGAGTAATATAAGAAAATGTAAGACATGTTAAAGTTTAGTATGTGGGACTCTGCTGAGGAGTTAAATTTCCAATGAGGGAATTGTTTCATGGTCAGGAGCTGGTTCCTTCTTCATTGGAGAAATTTCAAAAACAAAGAACAGAAATGCACACACACACGTGTGCATGTATGCATACATACATACATGCATGCATTGTGGCTGCAACTTGGTTTTGAGCAGTACCATTGCTTGATTGTTCTCCTAAACATGAGCAGCACAGATGTGGCTTTTCTCTTCTGCTAGAAACCAACACTATTGCACAGATATGGCAATGATGGGTTCCACTTGGAGCTGGTGTTCTGCGACCTTATCACCCTCACTGACACATGCTTTTATTCCATCGTGGAATTTTTCATTGAGTGTTTTGTCTTTCTTGGCTACAGCCAGCCATAGTAAAGCAACACATAGATTTATATAATTAGGCTTGTCTCAAGTTTTGATAAGTGATAAGGAAATGAGACACAAGTCTATTCTCAGAATGAACAGTGATCTATTGTAGATAGCTTTCCTCATAAACAGAACGAAGCTCTGTAATGCAAACTAATGAAATCATCATCTATGTGAGAATGATGTCACTACTTAAAGTAATGAGTTATTTGTATTCTGATAGAGTGGAATCTTTTAGAGTCAAGTGTTCTGTCTATTGATATAGAATACTGCAAACAGCTAAACAGACAATTAGCTTACACACATACAACCCAGAAAGAATCGGACACCTATGTAAGCATTCAACATGCTTTTGAAATTGCTGCCAAATCCTGTTTGCGATGAACAATCTATGTAGTTGTTCAACATGTGAGAAATAGCAGTCAAATCTCTCTCTTGTCATACTCTGCCATCTTAAATAAAGAAGAACTTGATGGACAATGTAGTTCTAAATAAACAAAAGAGATGGCCACAGATCTCCATAAACAGCACTGAGCTGCAATTAAAAAAACATACATATTATTGGTGTTGGTTAGATCCAGGTGAAATTTGGTCAAGCAGGCATACAATAAAAGACATTCCAACCTTACCGTTGCAAGTTTTTTAGTGTGTACCTAGGACCTTATTTTCTTATATGCTTTTTCCTTATTTAAGAGAATAGAATGTGATTTGAGAAAGAATTGACTGTTATTTCCATGTAAAGTTCTTATTCATCATCATCATCATTGTTTAACGTCTGCTTTCCATGCTAGCATGGGTTGGACGATTTGACTGAGGACTGGTAAACCAGATGGCTACACCAGGCTCCAATCTGATTTGGCAGAGTTTCTACAGCTGGATGCCCTTCCTAACGCCAACCACTCCGAGAGTGTAGTGAGTGCTTTTACGTGCCACCGGCACGAAGGCTACTCACATTTAGAAACGAGGTTGAGAATGATCAGTAGGAGCTATGTACAGTGAACATGAACATGAACATGGTTTCAATTACTCTTTATAATGGCCCATATTTCTTCTCCTTTTGGTTTTCCCTTTCAGAAAATCTCACAGCTACATTGGATTGGGTGTCCTCCTTGCTTTCAAGAACAGCAACAAGTTGTCCAGCCCTGATCAAATTCGTGATATTATTATATCTAAATCAAATTTGCAGCTGGTCAATCAGAAAATTTATATCAAGATAGATCGTTTCTTGATACCTTACAAATCGTTAAGGGTGCATCTTATCAAAGCAGTATCTTCTGCAGCCCCTTTCTTTATTAAAGGTAATCAACTTTCACCATTTTCCTCTTTCATTGTTTGAAGAAGCTAAATTAAAGGCATTTTTATTCATTCAACTTATGACACTCATTCATTTTATGTCCATTTTTAATGCTGGCATGGGTCGGGTGAATACTTACTAAAGCATTGTTTAACAGATATTCTTTTACTCTTTTACTTGTTTCAGTCATTCGACTGTGGCCATGCTGGAGCACCGCCTTTAGTCGAGCAAATCGACCCCAGGACTTATTCTTTGGATGCCTAGTACTTATTCTATCGGTCTCTTTTGCCGAACCGCCAAGTTACGGGGACGTAAACACACCACCATCAGTTGTCAAGCGATGTTGGGGGGGACAAACACAGACACACAAACATATACACACACATACATATATATATATATACATATATACGACAGGCTTCTTTCACTTTCTGTCTACCAAATCCATTCACAAGGCTTTGGTTGGCCCGAGGCAATAGTAGAAGACACTTGCCCAAGGTGCCACGCAGTGGGACTGAACCCAGAACCGTGTGGTTGGTAAGCAAGCTACTTACCACACAGCCACTCCTGCGCCTAGATGACTTTTCTGACACTAATCATTATCTGTTATGCATGAGTAATTTAGATTGTACATAAAATGGCATTACACACACACAAAGTCTTTTGTTTATCATTTTAATCTTCTTCCTGGTTGTATAGTCTCAGATCAATTCTAATCAAGTAGAACTTTGATATGCAGCAAGTATTTATTCTATCATGTATAAAAGATGAAAGTCACAATTTTTTATTTTCTTGTGTTAGTTATGAGGCTTCAAAAAAATCAAATTTTTATGTTTCAGAGACAGGTAATCACTTGGACTTTGCCGCACCAAATGATGTAGATGAAAATACTACTTGGAATGACCATTTACATTTAAGTACCAATCAAAATGTTACTGATCAAACCAGTTCTGTGACAATGGTCAATACTGAAAGGATAACTGATCCTAACACAAAAACAAATATAAGTCATGATTCCATAAAGAGACAAGAAAATTCACTTAAAGCTGCTGTTACTATACCCAGCTGGACAAGTTCTACAGGTGTTTGGGGCTATAGATTCCTTGCAGCAATCACAAGCAATTCCTTTGATCTTCAACACTCAAAAGAATTAAGTGATGTTTTTAATTTTCTCCACAACAAAACTCTAGTTGAGAAAAGTTCTATCTTTACAAATCTGACTAGAAATATCAGTGAGGACATTACTGGCCTAGATGTCGACAAAGGTCACAGTAATCAATCTGAAATCAAACAAGTGAACTTGTCCATAACTACATTGACCCTACATAGAGAAAATAACACTAATCCCAGGACTAAGCAAGAGAACAATTCGCATGAATCAATCAATGTAAAAACTGGTATTAACATAAAACCTTCTGGTTCTGGTTGGCTGGCCATTCCTTTTCAGTATTTAACGAGGGCTTCTTCACAAAACAAACAAAATTCATCAAGCAGCAATCACACGAATAGTAAGCATGAAAAACAAAAATCTCGTAAAGATCTGCCAGCAGAAGTTGGGATTATAAATTCCAACAAAACTGCAACAGTTCAAAATTATATGGCAAACACTGACATGAATAAAGATAATCCTTTGCAGGGACCCAATAATCTAGTGGGGATTACAAATAATCCATTTGATCTTTCTGAAAAGAATGACAGTAACATATTTAAGAGCTCACTTACACCTGTTAAAACTGATAAGAGTAGCTACAAAGATTATATAGGAAAACAGGGGAATCTTAATTCAGATATCAAGAAAATTCCAGTTGTTACCAATAGTCAAAGAAATGTAACCGACATGTTATCAGATATTATTATGGAAGACAACAACTCTACATTGAAGCTTCCAGTTGACACCTTTGATGAGACAACTATTAGAACATCACAACCTGGTTCAGAATCTGGGAATAAAGCCATTGTTTCAGATTTGTATCTGCTTTCTTCCTCTGCTAATGTAACTAGGAATCAGCTAGAGATTGAAAAAACATACATAGCCAGTGGATTGAGTCAGGATCATCCTAATGCTATAATCTCAAATTCAGGCTCAACCACTAATTCTTTTAAAGATATACTCTCTTCTCTGGTCACTTCTACTTCCAATGACAGGCCAAAGGCCCCAGGAATGGGAAAAGGAAATTTAACACCAAATCATACCCATATGAGAAATATAGGCCTCAAATCAACAGATGAATCCCATTTCGTGCAAGATGTTTCAATAACTCCTTTGATCAACAAATATTTAAACAAAAGTGATTACATTGCTACAACAAGCAGGTCCTCCCCAGACAGGGACCAACAACCTGTTATTTTACAGAAGGTAACCACAAAAAGAAGCCAACAAGGTTTTATTGCATTAAAAGCATCTACTACAAACAGAATACCACAAGCTGTTGTTATATCAGAGTCAGACAGAAATAGCGACCAGCAAAGTATTATTACATCACAGAAGCCTACTACAAACTGGAACCAGCAAATTGTTGGTATACTCCAGTCAAACAGAGACAGGGCTCAACAAAATATTGATACACCCCAATCAACTAGAAACAGGGATCAACAAGGTATTGATACAGCACAGAAGCCTACCACAAATGTGAGCCAGCAAGTTGTTGATATATTCCAGCTCAACAGAGACAGGGGTCAACAAGATGTAGCTAACACAAAGTCAACTAGAAATAGGGACCAGCTAAGTGGTGTTACATTACATGAATTCACCACAGTTAAAAGCCAGTTAGTTGCTGTTACACAGAAGTCTATCACAGACATGAATCAGCAAGATGCTTCTCTACAAATGTATACTGTCACAGTGACAAGTCCTTATCACAGGACATTCACAACAGTTGAACCCCCTCTGCCTCAGCATTCTCAGGGCATTGTGTCCCCAACAATACCTATTACAAAGAGTAACACTGATACCACTGTTTGGTCCCAGGATTTGAATTTATTGAAAAACACAGTGAAAGCCGATAATGAAAATTTGACCATCGGAGCTGTCCATCAAGCTGATTTCCAGATTGACAATAACATTAAGAAAGAGCATCCAACCGACTCTGAAGAAGATACTGGTGTAACTGCTTTTATGTCTGCAGGATTTGGTTGGGTAAAGATTCCTGTCAATAAAACTTTACCTGACAATAACATTGGAAATGACACTCATAATGCATTTACCAAAAAGGGTTATAAAAAGCCCACGAAACTCAGTATTGTCACCGAATCTATGAAAGGCTCGCTACTAGCTTCTATAATCACAAATATCACCAATAGATTAACAACTAACCAGAATGTAGATGTTACTAATACTAAACCACTACATAGTTTTCACCCTACACAAAATTCTACTGCAACAAGATTGAATGTAATTAAACCCCTAGATTCTAATGTTTTAGCTTCATTTGCTCCTGAGGAAGTGCTTGTAACTAGTAAAATAACTGAGAAAAATGTTATATATATGGTGAATCATGATACATCCATAGTAAACCCTCTTGAGATTAATGTGAATACAAATTATAATTCAACAACTAATACTCCGAATATTACAACAGCGTTTACACCTAATACCACTCGAAGAAAGGTTCAACATTCTGCCTCAACTGAGAGCTCTCCAAGACCAATATCAACAGAAATAAAGCATTTACAAAATGTTCCTACTTTTGAGCAAAACAAATCTTTGACACACCTGCTAAATGTAACTTCTGATCTTCTTCATGTGTCAAGCTCTAAATGGTCCCATAACCTGACTAAAACACATCCACTACATATCTCTGTTCCTCAGTTTATAAGTAATACAACCCAAGATGTGCCCACTACATCAAACCAATTTATATCCTCACCAAAATTTATATCAGATCAACAGCAATTCACCAATAATTCTTCCAGTCATGAGGCAGTGACTGTATCTTCTCCAAAGCCTCTCACTTCAATTAATGGTTTTACCGCACCAAATCCTCCATATATGGGTTTGGTATCACCTTCAAACCAATCTGTTATGAAATTAAAAGTGACCCCAGATCGTATTTCTGACAATATGTTTGCAGTAAAAGCTGCAACTGCAACAGCTTCTAGCTTCACAGCCACAAAGTCTTCATTACAAAAGAAACAAAAAAACAAGTAATTAATAGAAATATTGTCAAATTGTTAAGTTCACAACCAGGGACAGATTAAGATCCACAGAGGCTCTAAGCATCTAAAAGATTTTGGTGCCGCCATTATGTAATTCAAAATATAAACAATAATAAACCATAAAATATATCGACAGGAACTGTCAAGGCCAGAGACCACACCAAGCTCCATTGTCCATTTTGGCTTGATTTCTACAGCTGGATGCCATTCCAAACGCCAACCACTTCACATAGAGTACTGGATGTTTTTTTGTTTTTTACATGACATCGGCACCAACACCAATGATATATATTTTTTTAATTCTTTTTCTTTTATTTGTTTCAGTCACCACCTTTTAGTCGAACAAATCGACTCCAGGACTTACTCTTTGTAAGCCTAGTACTTATTCTATCAGTCTCTTTTGCCAAGCCGCTAAGTTATGGGGACATAAGCACACAAACATCAGTTGTCAAAAGATGGTGGGGGGACAAACACAGACACAAACATATATATACATATATATGACAAACTTCTTTCGGTTTTCATCTACCAAATCCACTCACAAGGCTTTGGTCGGCCCGAGGCTATAGCAGAAGACACTTACCCAAGGTGCCACACAGTGGGACTGAACCCAGAACCATGTGGTTGGTAAGCAAGCTACAAGGATTATCTAGAAATGATTATCTCCCTTACATTAATTGACCACATGGTTACAACTTGTTATCTAAAAATAATTTCCATGTTTGCAAAGGCGTTGCTGATCAGAATGGCCAAGCGATACTCGCTGCAACAGCCACCCAACCCCATGAGGCTCATTTCTCAAACGGGCCACAGTTATCCGGATTCTGCGGAGGAAATCAGTCTGGGATATACAATTCTCCCGCCACCATCTCCTGCTGTTTAACCCTGCATTTTTTCATTTTCTTTGTTTCCTTTGTGAGGTAGTTCTGATTTTTTTTTTTATACTTCTAATATAGTGACTTTTCTTTTTCTTCCTGCAAAAGTATGTTGCTAAATAAAAATCTATTTTATATTAAAAAAAAAAATTAATTTCCATGTTTATTATTCAAGTTCCTGAAAATAAAACAAAGAATGTTAAATTAAAAATGTTTCTAGTAATAAATATTTCAACTATTAACAAAGAGAAAGAAATTTTAAATATGTTATCTTTTTTGATCGTGGTTACAAATTTGTGGAATACTTTATATATTAGTTATATATGTCAAAACTTGGAAATCACAACTAACAGCCAGATGCCATGCATGTGGCCAATCCTTACCTGGTTCCAAGGTGTTGTGGAAAGATCCTGACCACCCCCCCGTGACCAAAAGTGGACTGACTCATTTCAATAAAATAAAGAAACTGTGTGAACTGTTGACATTTGTGAAAATCGATTTTTGAAACTGTTATTGAAATTGTTGATGGATTTGTTGATTGAACTATTGTTGAATTTGTTTTTTCTACCCATTGATGGGCACGGAAGCTGGCAGCTATGCTGCGGTGGCGGGGCAGAAGCCCGGCACCCAACATGTTGCAGCTAAGGGAAGTTGAGACGGAAGGGAGAGATTTTAAGGAATACAATTGACTAATTGTGAAGGAGGGAGATTGCCTCCGCTTAACACCACCAGCCGACACGTTACAAAGAGCGGAGAAAAAGAGGGTGGACATTGGAATTAGACACTGAGGGAAAATGGCTGTAACTTTTTTATTTTTTAAGTTAGGCGATTTTCGTGTTCGATAATGTGTTCTATATGTCCCGGTCATGCGATTCCCCCTAAAAAATTTTTTTGCGATTTGGATTGTCCGCGTTTAGCTGTTATTTCTAGCATATCAAGTTTCGTGGTGGGGACTCCACATGTGATCCTTTTTCTGTTTCAATAGAAATTGAAGCCGTTCATTTTCACATCTAAGTTGCGAGAAGGCTACTCGTACGACCTGGACATGTAGAACACAATGA
>NC_068989.1:10483210-10490393 GCF_001194135.2 Octopus bimaculoides
CATATCAAGTTTCGTGGTGGGGACTCCACATGTGATCCTTTTTCTGTTTCAATAGAAATTGAAGCCGTTCATTTTCACATCTAAGTTGCGAGAAGGCTACTCGTACGACCTGGACATGTAGAACACAATGAAAATTAAAAATAATAGGATCGACCACTCACGACTAGCTAGCGCGGACGCGCGAACTTTCGAGTAATAGATAGATAGATAGAGAGAGAGACAGACAGACATATAGCTCGCTCCGGCCAGTCATGGTATTAGCTGTCAGTAGCCAAAGAATCGACAGGCCAGCAACAGGCATGCAGGCAGACAGGCTGACAGACAGATGCTTCAGAGAGCACTTTCACTTCTGACAGCTAAATAGCATGATAGTGCCAAGTGGCGTCATGGCTTACCTAAGATATAACAAAATTGTTATTCACCTGAATTTTTGAATTCACAACGTAAAGGGAGAGCACTCTTCTGATTCAGTTGATTTAGTGCCCTTGAAGAACAATTGCTTTCTATCCAAGGTAAAAAGCCTAACATTTTATGAGAGAGGGTTAGTCAATAGCATCAACTCTAGTATTTGGTTGGTACTTTATTTTATCAATTCCAAAAGGATGAGAGGCTAACTGAACTTGACAGGAATTGAACTCAGAATGAATGGAACAAATACCACAAGACATTTTGTGGGATACGAACAATTCTGCCCTTAAATAATTATAAAAATTACTTCTCAGACTAAAAGCCTCGGAGGTGGGTGTAAACTATAAAATTACTTCTGGCACTTCCCTGATATTTTGTTTTATTGACCCTGAGAGGATAAAAACGAAGTCGACTTTGATAGGAATGGAACTCAGAACATAATGACAATATTCTTTTCTACTCTAGGCACAAGGCCCGAAATTTTCAGGGAGGGGGCCAGTCGATAAGATCGACCTCAGTATGCAACTGGTACTTAATTTATTGACTCTGAGAGGATGAAAGGTAAAGCCGACCTTGGCGGAATTTGAACTCAGAACGTAAAGACATGAAATACCGATAAGCATTTCGCCCGGTGCAAACAAGGACAAACAAGGATGGGGCAAACAAGGACAGACAAAGGGATTAAGTCGATTATATTGACCCCAGTGCGTGACTGGTACTTAATTTATCGACTCTGAAAGGATGAAAGGCAAAGTCGACCTCGGCGGAATTTGAACTCAGAACGTAGCGGCAGACGAAATACCGCTAAGCATTTCGCCCGGCGTGCTAACGTTTCTGCCAGTTCGCCACCTTGACAATATTGTTTCAAATTTTGGAATAAGGGCCGCAATTTTAGAGGAAGACCATAGTTGATTACATCAACCCCAGGACTCAACTGGTATTTATTTTATAAACTTTAAAATGACGAAAGGCAAAGTCAACTTCAGTGGGATTAGAACTTAGATGAAATGCTACTAAACATTTTATCTGGAGATTTGGTTATTATTTCTAGCTTCCTCTGCCACTGTTTGTTTGAGGGTACAGATGGAACTGATTCTTTAAAGGTGTCTTGCCACCAGTTGGCAGGAGCTCAACTCAGTGAGTAGTGTTGTCTCAAGAGGCTACCCTATTTCCTAATATTCTCACCTGCAGTCATTGACTTCCAGATGAGATAGGTATGTGGATCAAAGTAAATAGTTAACAGCAATCAATAAGCTGTTATTTCAGCCTCCCTTCTTCTTACTTCTCCGGTATTGGAAGTCCAGCAAAGGTCACAGGTACTACCCATTGTCCTTTGACTAAATTATAAAATTAAATAAAAGCCTTTTAATAAGTGAGGCTGGAAGGTAAAAAAGAGCAGAATCAATAAACTTTTAACAATTCAACATTTTGACTGGAAACTTTTAATACTCTACTAACCCTTTCAAGATAGACTGGCTACTTTTGAGGATGGTGCCATTAAAATTACTGTATATGATGGCAAATAAGACTTTTTTTTTCCCAAGAAAATGTTTAAAAAAAAAAATTACCATGGGTCCTATATACGATGTTGAGACTACCATAAGCTTTAATGCATAAAACTTTTAGCGGAGGTAAAAAAAAACAAAAAAACGCACACCACCTGTTTTCGGCGTAACAAAAACCCTAAACACCAGGTGTGTGCTTTCTTTATTTACCTTCGCCAATTTTTTTACTCTCCTGAATATGCGCTGCTGAAATTGGGAAACTCTTATACGCCCGAGTGTCTTTTATGCCATCAAATACGGTACATACAGAAGTATACAAACATTAAACTCAACACTAAACAACTGGTAAAATCAGTGCTTCATTCAAGAAAAAACGGTGTGTACAATAAACTACAATAATTTTTGACTTAACGTTTTGTCTTCGCTAATTTCTCTTTGCGTTTTTTCACATGCTTTGGGACTTTTTGACTTCTTGACTTTTGTTTCGCTTCTTTCACTAATTTTTTACGGTTCTTGCGACTATTGGGCGATTCGTTCCTGGATCTATGGTGAATATTTTCTTCAACGTTCTTACCACTGTCTTCGTTTTCATCATCACTATCCTGTCCGCTATCATCTGTTTGGTCAGAGTTTTCTGCAGACTCCTCTGCAGAACAAGTTTCATCATTTTGTTTTTCAAGTAATAATGGTTCTTTTTGTGGTCCGCTTAAATCTGGTTTTTGACCAACAACTGTCTGATAGTACACCTGATCTGTGTCTCCTTTCTTAGCATTTAAAATATCACGTTCAAAATTAACAACTTCATCGAGATTTCTTGGGATAAAAATCTTCTTAAACACCTCCTCGTCTACTTTGTCTTGTTGCGTAATTTCTTCCAAAGTTCTCCCAGCAGTAATGGCCATAGCCTTATCTAGATAATCGTCCACGTTCGTGTCGGTTATAGAAGAATCAGTGACAAAATCGAATAGTTCCTTTACAGTTAAACCACAAACAGAATGTTTACGGAAAAAGTCCGTCACATTTGTACAGTCTTTACGTAAGAAAAACAATGCGTTAGGGTGGTCGTGTTCAACCGATTGAGAAACATCGATCAAATAGATTTTCCCTTCGTGAAACAACATGTTGAATTCACTTAGATCAGCGTGAACTAACCGACATTCATGATACAAGGTTCTCATCATTAAAATACAATCGAGATACAACACACGAGCTTTTGATTCTGTTAAGACAGCTTCGTGGAGCAAAGGTGCTGGCCAGCCGTCTTTCCCGATAAACTCCATTAGGAAAACATGACTTCGTAAAAGAATAGGTTTCGGACACAAAATACCAGACTGATGTATTCTTTGAAGATTTCGCATTTCTTTCTCAGCCCACGTTTTGACCATCTTTCTGGGATTCCGCTTGCAGTATCCATGTCGAAATCTAAATTCACCCGAGACGTATTTGTCTCGATCTTTAAAGACCAAAATCGAAGTTTTGTAAATTTTTACAGCGATATCAAAATCATCTTTTCCTGTGGCATGGTAAACATTGGCTTCCTTGCCAGTGCTAATACAACCGTTTATATTATATATGACACCACGACCTAGTAATTTAAAAATTATCATTCGAGTCCGTGGATCAAGAGCCTGTTCTGAAGTGGCTCGCTCAGACTTGTCTTTTCCTCGAAGACGTTCCGCTTCGGCTTTCCTTTCCGATTTACTAAAAAAACAATTTGATGGTCCTTCGTATTTCGTGGTTTTCATCTTCAAATCGAGAACATTTTTAAGAACTTTATCAAGAGGCTGATAAGACTCCTTCGTATTTTTACTTTGTGACGCTGATTGATGTGAATTCGTTGGTCCGCCTGACATGGCAGTGTTATATCTCTTCGTGAAATTTCCAGACATGTTGGTCCATTCAAAACTCAGGTCATCATCGTAATCATCCGAAGAATCTTCAATTTCTTCACTTGAAGAACTGCTGTAAACTTCCTTTTCGATTTTTTCTTGTGGAATAGGCTCTGATGTATCTTCTACGGCATCGTCGAACTGTCCATCCATGTTGTCGGATAACAGAAATAAAAATTAAAAGTTTACAGCAACTTGACAAAACAGGCAAGTTCTGGTCAGATATAAATGGACTTATGGGTAATTTTATTTATAAAACAAAATAGCTTCTTATGAAACTATTTTGATAATGTTTAGAGCGAAAAAGTTTCATACATAAAATATAACTTTCTTTTTCATTCATAATTATCATACGTGAAACTTTATTAATAGACACAAACCACGAGGGAATAGTTACGAAGTAACTGGAACCGGTGTCAATGCAAATTATGTACCTGTGGTAGAAAGAATTGTTGTTGTTGGCACTCCGTCGCTTACGACGTCGAGGGTTTCAGTTGATCCGATCAACAGAACACCCTGCTCGTGAAATTAACGTGCAAGTGGCTGAGCACTCCACAGACACGTGTACCCTTAGTGTGGTTCTCGGGGATATTCAACGAGACACAGTGTGACAAGGCTGACCCTTTGAATTACAGGCACAACAGAAACAGGAAGTAAGAGTGAGAGAAAGTTGTGGTGGAAGAGTACAGCAGGGTTCGCCACCATCCCCTGCCGGAGACTCGTGGAGCTTTAGGTGTTTTCGCTCAATAAACACTCACAACGCCCGGTCTTGGAATCGAAACCGCGAGTCCGCTGCCCTAACCACTGGGCCGTTGCGCCTCCACCGGTAGAAAGAATTACACTGATGACTAAGGCTTGTTGGACCGACATCAAAGAAAAACAGATGACAAAGAATAGGAATACCATTTTCATAATTTATTTGGTTAACAGTTGCATTTGCGTGTTGGATACAGAAAGCTTGATTTGAAAAACGGACAAATATGCTGCTACATGAAGTTACCAACTTCTTCGAGTCGGCGAAGTAAAAGCGGAGGAAAGAGAATGCTTATGTGACGAGATAGTATAAGGCATCTTATGTGTCTGTGTGTGCGTTCGTCATTTGGTCGGGTTGTGTTGTTTTTCTGATTGTGGTATGCAACTGCTAATGTATTGTGTCGACGGTCACTGCTTGCCCATCTCTGGCTATGTGTCTCACTGCTTGCTGATAACTGGTGTGTGTGTGTACAGAATTCGGTATTTATAATGGCCATCCTAGCTAGAAGGATGGGTACTTTTTGGTTATTTCACCCCCATTAAAAAATTGGGTTATCTCTCCACGTTTTATGAGAAATATCGGTTACTTTTGGTTATTTCCCCTCAACTAAAAATATTGTTTAACCCTCAATAAAAAAAAAAAGAAAAAGAAAAAATTAATAAACATGGAAAGTAAAAAGATGAAATGTCTTATTGAATCTGATAATATTTTGGCACTGTCATGGTATTAGCTGTCAGAAGTGAAAGTAGAAAAATCTGAAGGAACGTTACTGCTGGTTTGAGTTGATTCTTTGGCTACTGACAGCTAATACCATGACTGGCCGGAGCGAGCTATATGTCTGTCTGTCTGTCTGTCTGTCTCTCTCTCTCTATCTATCTATCTATCACTCGAAAGTTATTGGAACAAATTTGACACCTATATCCATGCGTTTGAAAACACACAGAGTATAAGGGTACTACTAAAGCAGAGTGGTCCCGAACGCGCAGTCGCGTGTCCGCGCTAGCTAGTCGTGAATGGTCGATCCTATTATTTTTAAACTTCAAACTTCATTTGTTTTCTATTTTGATAAATTCTCTCTGTTGAAAATTATATTTTTATATTTTAAATAATTTGCAATTTCAGAAAATATATTTTTATATTAAATTTGCGTTTTCTAATTTGATAAATTCTACGGACACAAACAGAGGTGAACGAGTGATAGATAGATAGATATATATATATAGAGAGAGAGATAGTGAGATAGACAGAAAGACAGATAGATAGTTCCGGCTAGTCAGTAGCCAAAGAATCAACTCAAACCAGCAGTAACGTTCCTTATCAGTTCTACTTTCAATTCTGACAGCTAATACCATGACAGTGCCAATATTTTTATAACAAATCATACAAAACTGGAAAGATTAATAAACGTGAGAGCTGAAAAAAAAATAATAATAATTAGTAGTGGCTGTGTGGTAAATAGCTTGCTTGGTTCCCGGTTCAGTCCCACTTCGTGGCACCTTGGGCAAGTGTCTTTTACTATAGCCTACATTCCTAAGCTTCTGACCCATATTGGCACTGGATATCTTGCCCTGGCTTGCGTCTGAATCATGTCAGTAGCATGGAGAGGGTCTGTGAGGTGCTGTGCAAGCATTGCTACACCTAAAATTTTAGGTTGTGTAATCGCTGACGAGGTGACTATCTGATGCCTGGTCGTGTGGGAAGGTGTTGTGACAAGCATGAAAGCAGGGGACGCAACAATCTCATGCACAGGCATTGCTAGCATTTTGCTTGGGCGATGGTCAGTTGATGGTCTTCCTTGGTCACAAGTGGCTAGCCATCATCATCATGTATGTATCTTTATGTATGTATGTGAGTATGTATTTATATATATATATATATATATAAATACATACTCACATACCTACTTTTTAAGTTTGATAGTCATTCTATCAGTCTCAGAAAAGGGAGTGTAAGCATAATGACACACACACATATATATATATATATATATGTAGCAGGGGGTCAATTTGTTTTATTAAAAACTTTTAAGGCGGTGCTTCAGCATGGCCACAGTCCAATGACAGAAACACGTATAAAAGATAAAAGATATTCTGATCCCTCACAGACAGAAGTGATAAGGTTGAATGTAGGCATTAAATTAAAGTTACGTGTTTTCCAACTCGTAACGTAACATTTATCTCCCTTTAATCATGTTTTTCATTCTTAACTCGCTTTCTGAGTGATTTCTCTTATTCCATATTAACGTCAAGCCAATACCAGATAGATTTCTTTTATTAAGCCACGCAGGGCCGAACACAGAGGGGACAATACAATGTAGAATTTTTTTTTTCAAAGCTGATCAATAGGGATCGAAAACGTTTTGGGACGTTTACACAAGGAGAAAACAAAGAATCGTTTTAACAAAACGGGGAGAAAATAAAACACTGACTATGGAATTTGGACATTAAATGATGATGATGATGATGATGATGTAAATCATAATCATCATCATCATCATTTAATGTCCATTTTCCATGCTGGCATTGGTTGACAACCGATGCTGGTGTGTTTATGTCCCCGTAACTTAGCGGTTTGGCAAAAAAGACCGATAGAATAAGTACTAGGCTTACAAAGAATAAGTCCTGGGG
>NC_068989.1:10490403-10494747 GCF_001194135.2 Octopus bimaculoides
AAGTACTAGGCTTACAAAGAATAAGTCCTGGGGTCGACTTGCTCGACTAAAAGCGGTGCTCCAGCATGGCCGCAGTCAAATGACTGAAACAAGTA
Source organism: Octopus bimaculoides (assembly GCF_001194135.2). Lineage (NCBI taxonomy): Eukaryota > Metazoa > Mollusca > Cephalopoda > Octopoda > Octopodidae > Octopus > Octopus bimaculoides. The sequence continues at coordinate 10,490,499 of NC_068989.1, forward strand.
AAAGAATAAGTCTGTCTATGAGTGCTTGTGAATTGGTGATCACATCTACAAGTGATGGTGTGTGTGAGTCTAGTGTCAGTATGATGCAGAAAACGATTATAATAATAACAAGAGCACTCAGAGAGCGCAAACTACCACCAAAGCAACACCAACGTCCTCTCAACGATTAGCCGGAGATGATTTTTAAAATGAGAATATCTGAAATAAACTTGACTGCTCTCACAAATGAGAATACTAAAAATGAACCTGACTGCTCTCAAAAATTAAGTAAAAAAAAAAACAGGAAAAATAACCCAGAATCCTTGTTTAATCCCAAAATCTAATCAGTTTGTGCTAGTCATGAGGCCAAACATCTCTGAAAGTTTCATCCAAATCCATCCAGCGGTTCTTGAGATAACTTGTCCATGGACAAACAAACAAATGAATACAACTGGAAGTAATACCTCTGCCTTTGCCAAGACGGATGTAATAATATTTTCTATTATAAATGATCTTGGCATTCTTTTCATTTTACATAAAATATTCTTTACAATCTACTGTTGTTTTACTGCCATTTATTTAAAAGTATTCTAAATTTTATACGTAAAATATTTTTCTGGAAGTGAATTACGATTTATAACATTGCTACTATGGGAAATTATTGCTCTGCTTTACAAGTTTTCACTTTATGAGCGGTCTCTGGGAACGAATTAACTCAGTAAATCAAGGCATTACTGTATTCTGTTTTGGTTTCGTAGAATAAAGCCTGGTCACAACTTTTATGCATTCAAATGAAGAGGCAATACACTCTAGCTAATGTCAGTGAAATGTGGGGGCTGGATCACTAGTCAGTGTAGGAGAAATTAGTGGTTTATTTGTTCTTCCTAGACCATCCTATAACCTGATAATTCTCTCATATTTCAGGCCAACACGCCCTGGCTGGTTCTTATTTGCTGGCAGGCCACAAACTCACAGATAAAAATACAAGGTCTCACTACCCACATTTTCTTGGGTCATATGGAAACACACACACACAAGTGTATGTGAATATATGTGTGTATTATTATTATTATTATTATCATCATCACTATTATTATTATTATTATTATCATCATCATCACTATTATTATTATTATTATTATTATTTTCCAGCAGATCAATTCTGTTTCCATTTCTTTCTGAGTGTCTTCTTGACACCTATCATCATCATCGTCATCGTCATCGTCATCATCAAATGTGTTTTGGAAAAATTTTAATAGATTATGTTATTGTTTAGAATGTATTCATGCTTATAGAACAAGCCTGTGTGTGTTTCTTTTTTTTTTTTGTTAGGTAGGTACAAGGTGTGACAATATTAATGTTACTTTTGATCTGACTGGATTTAATCCTTTTGCTTTGACAACATAAATGTCAAAAGTTCAAAGTTCAGTATTTAAGCTTTTTAGTAATTGGTTGTACCACCTTTTTTTTTTTCGACAATGATAAAAGGCAATCTAATCCAGAGGGGAGAGAGAGATAGAGAGGAAGAGAGAGAGAGCAATGACAGAGACTCATGATGTATGGGCGAATATCTATCTATCTATCTATTTGTTTCTCTATCTATCTATCTATCTATCTATATATATATATTTAATTATATGCGTATATATATATATATATATACATAATAAATTCAATAATGGGATAAAAATCTTTTACAAGAATTTTATCAGGAAGCTAGTGTGTAAAAAATTCATAAGGGAATTTTCTATTCCCAAGAATATGATCATTCGTTTATATTTATATAAGGGCTTTACTACAGAATAATGCCACACATGTTTATTTGGGAAATCTAGTGTGTGGCATTATTCTGTAGTAATGCCCTTATATAAATATATATACATAATATATTTATATATTATGTATATGGATGTATTAATATATGTATGTATGCCTGTATATATTTGAGATAATAGTTTCACTTTAAATAGTTTCACTTTAAATAGTTTCAGTATTAAAGTGAAAATATCTGACATTACAATTGAGAGGTGTTATTGTTTCACTTTTGACACGTAATACTGAAATAGTGGAGGAGATATGATATTGCTCTGGGCTCACACTAGGCAAGAAGTTAAAAGTTTTTTTTTGGCCCATGACACTACATGGACCCTAAGTAAGGCATGTGTAAAATTTGAATGAAATTGGTTGTGTAGTTCTCAAGTTTTAGGGATTCACACAGACAGATAGACACATCTCATCTTTATATATATAGATAGGCGCAGGAGTGGCTGTGTGGTATAGGCGCAGGAGTGGCTGTGTGGTAAGTAGCTTGCTTACCAACCACATGGTTCCGGGTTCATTTCCACTGCGTGGCACCTTGGGCAAGCGTCTTCTACTATAGCCTCAGGCCGACCAAAGCCTTGTGAGTGGATTTGGTAGATAGAAACTGAAAGAAGCCTGTCGTATATATGTATATATATATGTGTGTGTGTATATGTTTGTGTGTCTGTGTTTGTCCCCCCAACATCGCTTGACAACCGATGGTGGTGTGTTTACAACCCCGTAACCTAGCAGTTCAGCAAAAAGAGACCGATAGAATAAGTACTAGGCTTACAAAGAATAAGTCCTGGGGTCGATTTGCTCGACTAAAGGCGGTGCTCCAGCATGGCCACAGTCAAATGACTGAAAGAAGTAAAAGAGTAAAGATACACATATTTATACATAATGATCACCATTGTTTTAATGTCCAGAGTCTCAAATCTGGCCCATGATATGAAATGGTATATGGTATACAAAGTGTGATAGATGAAAGCATATGACCTTGTGGTTAGGGTGTTGTCCTTGTGATTGTAAGATCATACTTTTGTTTCCTGGACCAGATAGTGGGTTGTGCTTTTGAGCAAGATATTTAATCTTATGTTGTTGTAGTCCGCTCAACTGTAAATGAGTAACCTTGTGAAGGATCAGCGTCCCATTCAAAGGGAAATGTGATCTTGGTCATTGATATGTCATGGAAACTGAGGAATCAGCCTGGTGAGTCAAGAAAAAAACTATGGAATGGTAGGGATATGATGTGGATAGATATCTTTCTCTGTGATATATGGTGAGATGTGTGCTGATGTACAGTAATGTCATGATATAGCATAGTATGTGATAATACAATACCATGGTATAGCATGGCTACAATATCATGTGGTGCTATGTTGTTATTTAGCTCCAGATTAGATCTGATTATGCAACCCTATGATCAAACACATATTAGCTATGACCATGTTCTCTGGTGGGGTGGCTAAGTGAATCGAGGAAGATACGGATGCTATTTCTATTAAGTCAAATGAAGACATTAAGGCTTCTTCATTGGTTCATGCTGTGTGATAGTGTTGTTTAGTTCCAGTTCAGCCTGGATAAGTAGACTTACAATCAAACGCGTTCCAGCTGTAACCGTCCTGTGATAGTAGTGCAAGTGGGTGGCTTGAGGGAGGTTTTGTTAGTTGGTTCAAGGATCATGTAAAGCAGGACTTCCCAAGCTTGAGGTGAATTTGATCCCATGAGGTAAATTTAACCTACCCAGGAAATAAATTTGCTGATTCAGAATTTGTACATATTTTTTATTTTAATTGTAATTTTAAAAACCTGTAGTTGAAAAGAACATTTAAAATGAAATTTTTTTTACTTTCTCTGAGTTTGGATTTAACAATTTGTATTGTATATACTTTTTAATTACTGTTATTAATGGTGTAATCTGATTTGAAAGACTATATTTGATCCTGGTATTTGTTCATCATTTCTTTATAAATAAGTGAAATAACATAGTCATAGACTACATTTATATATTTGCCAATATATTTGCCTAATCCTTGTTAGCATAGAAAACAGACATAAAAATGAATGAATAGACCTGTATACAATATTATACGTGGAGGCACAATGGCCCAGTGGTCAGGGCAGCGGACTTGCGGTCATAGGATCGTGGTTTCGATTCCCAGACCGAGCGTTATGAGTGTTTATTGAGCAAAAACACCTAAAAGCTCCACAAGGCTCTGGCAGGGGATGGTGGCAAACCCTGCTGTACTCTTCCACCACAACTTTCTCTCACTCTTACTTCCTATTTCTGTTGTGCCTGTAATTCAAAGGGTCAGCCTTGTTACACTGTGTCACGCTGAATATCCTCAAGAACTATGTTAAGGGTACACGTGTCTGTGGAGTGCTCAGCCACTTGCACGTTAATTTCACGAGCAGGCTGTTCCGTTGATCGGATCAACTGGAACCCTCGATCTCCTGGTAGGGTTTT
>NC_068989.1:10494758-10506833 GCF_001194135.2 Octopus bimaculoides
ATACATCATTAGATGTACACCTGACTTTCCTATATTAAATTAAGAATTGAACAGAACGCTGAACTCCAGACTATCAACACAAACAACATTTATTCAAGGAGGAAAATATACATCTTTACTCTTGTTTGTTGAGACGTCTTCGGTGTGTGAGAACATGGTTGTTGGGACGTTGGTATATTGATGTGAGCTGTCTAGCGTGAGTTCGAAAGATGGAGAGACAGCTAGACACGTCCTTGCTCAATCGCTGGCCAGCAAGAAAGAGGGCGATCAAAGCGGGAAAGCTTGGTTGTTGAATTCCACGCATGCGCACGGCGTCACTACAGGTTCTTATGCTGGACAGCTCAGAGTAGTGGCCAGACTAACGTGGATTAGCTTTTCTGAGAGGTAAAAACGGGCTTGAGTAGTAAAAAGCAAAGTTATAGATGCATTGACGACAATTCAAACCCAACAAGACCTAGGAGATGTAGGGCTTCTCACAGGGAAACATAGAGAAACAGAAAAGACGATGGAAAGTCGAAAACAATGGAGAAAAATTGTTGATGGTCTACCATAACTTTTCTAAGAATGGTAAAGTTTAGGCTAAGACTAAAACAAGTCCAAAGTTGTTTCTTGTTGGTATAATTAAAGTGATATTAGTCACTGACTCATATTGTAATTTCCTTATCATATAATTATATATAGATTTTTAATGCTTATTGTCTGAAATATGTTGACACTAACTTAAATATATTCAAATCACTTAGATATTTTATCATTTAGCTGTTATCAAATTTCATCAAGTCATGATGAAATTTATTGTTAGTTTATACTGGTGGAGGGCAGAGGGCTGTCTTATCAACATAAATTGATAAAAGATTAAACTACCTTGACAACTCCGGTTCAGTTTTTGGTGTGTAGAAAACCTGGGTTGTCACAATTTCTTATCATCATCATCATTTAATGTCTAGGCTTGAGGGCTTGACAGGATCCGGTGTCTGTTTTGGCATGGTTTCTATGCCTAGATGCCCTTCCTTATGCCAACCACTTTACAGCTAATACTTGTTGTGTTACCAGCACTAGTCAGCTTGGCATGCAATTTGCAAGTGTACAAAACCCTGGGGAACAACTTTATGTCTGGAGATTAGGGGTAAAAGGTGGGTAAAAGTATGAAAGAATGGGCCTGACCAGAACAAGTTTCTTGCTGTGGAGGAGCAGCATGGCTACTCACATTTTAGAAAAGAGGATGGAAGTGATTGAGGGTGGAAGATTGGAAACGAAGGACACTGATTGTATGATGGTGACACTTTTTTGCAACAATCACATTATATCAAGACAAGGAGACCCCAATTCACACACACACACATTGATATCTATATAAAGGCGGTGAGCTGGCAGAAACGTTAGCACGCCGGGCGAAATGCTTAGCAGTATTTCATCTGTCTTTACATTCTGAGTTCAAATTCCGCCAAGGCCGACTTTGCCTTTCATCCTTTTGGGGTCGATAAATTAAGTACCAGTTGTGCACTGGGGTTGATCTAATTGACTGACCCCCTCCCCCCAAAATTTCGGGCCTTGTGCCTAGAGTAGAAAAGGATATCTATATATGACCAGCTTCTTTCAGTTTCCACCTACTAAATTCACTCACAAAGATTTGGTCAACCTAGATGAAGAGAGGGTGGAAGTGATTGTGCAATGAGAGAGTGGGGAATATATACATAAATATTCTATGAATAATTCAATTAACTGATCTTATTGGAAGAGTATATAAAAGCTAAAAACACAAGTGTGATAGGACCTCACATATATAATATAGTAAGCAGAAAAAATTTTGATCATCTGAAATTAATGAAGCTAGTTGACAAAACCCCCTTCTAGAGTTTTAAAATCTAGAGCAAGGGAGATAATCCCCTTGCTTGTTAGATTTTACATATCTAAGGAGTTTTTTCTACAAGTTGCATGGATAGCTTCAGTTGGTCAAAGTCTTTCTAGTTGCTATGCTGAAAGAAGTTACTACTTTAAAAAGTTACTATATTAAAAATGTGAGGACCTACTGAATTTTGTACTTAGAATGACACAGTTTTGGTCCTATGACTAAGAAATTTGGTTTTCTAACCACATGGTTCTGGGTTCAGTCCCACTACATGGCACATTGTGCAAATGTCTTCTACTATAGCTTCAAGATGACCAAAGCCTTGTGAGTGGATTTGGTTGACGGAAACTAAAAAAAGCCTGTCTTATGTGTATATGTGAGTGTGTGTGTGTGTTTGTTTTCCTTTGTTTTGACATTACATGATAGTTTTATTCATTTCCAATCTTCTGCGAGGATATGCCTGATCATGGAGAAAATATCACCTTGTTTGGAATTAGGTAAGGTTACTGCCCGACTACTTGGTTCTGGGTTCAGTCCCACTGTTTGACACCTTCGGCAAGTGTCTTTTATTATAGACCTGGGTTTATAAAATTCTTGTAAGTGAATTTAACAAATGGAAACTGAAAGAAGCTGGTCATATATCATCATCATCATTTAGCGTCAATTTTCCATGGTGGCATGGCTTGACTGGAACTGAAAATCCACAGAGCTACACACTGCAATGGTGGTAGGGAAAAAACAAAGACACACATATATATATATATATATATATATATATATATATATATATATATATATATATATATATATATATATATATATATACGATGGGCTTCTTTCAGTTTCCATCTACCAAATCAACTCACAAGGCTTTGGTTGGCCCAAGGCTATAGTAGAAGACATGTGCCCAAGGTGCCACGCAGTGGGACTGAACCCAGAACCATGTGGCTGGTAAGCAAGCTACTTACCACACAGCCACTCCTGCGCCTATATATATCATCATCATCATCATCATTTAATGTCTGTTTTCCATGCTGGCATGGGTTGGATGACTTAACAGGAGTTCACCAGTCAGAGAGCTGCCCAGTCTCTAGTTGTGTGTCTGGCATGGTTTCTATGGCTGGATGCCCTTTTTATTGCCAACCCCTTTTACAAAGAGCACTGAATGCTTTTTATGTGGCATCTGTATGGTACACACACACACATACTTTCATATGTATGTATGATGAGGTCTAATAAACTTCAAACATGTCCATTACTTTTGCCAGTTGTCTTTGAAGATCAGGTTAACTCTGATTTGCATTATCTATATATCTTTGAAAAATGTTTATCTTGATCTTATTGAAATTATCTCCCTTGCTTGTTGTTTCTAGGTTTTAAACATCAATAGAGGGAGTTTTTGTCCACTCATTGCGTAGATAGTTGATTAAAATTTTTTTTCTATTCACTGCATTCACTGCATTACGTTCAGCAAATTTTTTAGCGATGGTATAGCCGGTAAAATCGAATCCAGCTCTTGTACTTATTTTACCGACACCTAGGATGAAATGCTGGTCGACTTCGGCGTTATTTGAACTAATAATATGCAACATGAACACAGAATAACAATTTTTTTGTGGGGGAGGGGGCGTTGAGAAATGTGGGTACGGAGGTAGGTTCACGAACTGGGACTTTAAGATATTGATGGGATCAAATAAAAACAAAAAAACATGCAAACTTGGATGGATTCTAACCGCAGACTAAAAAAAGATTATGTAACTAAATGCTGCTAAACAGAACTATTATAAGATGTAATTTCATACATCTAAGTTCAAATACCGCTATGGATGACCTTGCCCTTTATCGTCCCCAGGGGACAACGATACAATAAGTACCAAGAATGGTCCGTGTCAATTCAATCGACTATTCATAGCTGTAATCATATTCTTGGCTTTGCGCCAGTACAAGAAACCATTTATGTTTTTGCCGATTTGCCTCATCATTAGAATAGGATAAGAGAGAGAGAGAGAGAGAGGGGATAAAATACAGCAGTAGGTCAATGAGTTCTTATTAGTCACCGTGTCCACTTTATCAGTAATGTTACTGGTCATTTAATCTTACTGTTGACAAACATATTTAAGTTTAACAGACGTTACTATGGAATAAGATTAAAAAAAAAAAAGTTGACTGTTTTATCTTAAATCTGGTAATGTTTAGTTCCCAAATGCATGTGTTAAGCCTAAATGTTGCGTAATCAGTACGGATGTATGCATTGTAATGCCTCTATGCATATAACTGCTGTTATGTATACATATGTGTTAATTTTAGGAATTATTTTAAAGATATTTTAAGAATAACAACAATATAACATGTTCGTAATCAAGATTAAACATACGCACATGTATGTGCGCGCGCGCGTGTATATCTATATACATACACACATACATATATATATATGTATGTATGTATGTATATACTTGGATAAGATTATCAGTGACATATGATTTCACTTTCTTTAGTACTTAAAACGGTCAATGTCATGCTTTCGGTAATAATCTATGGAGGTTAAGTCAGAATAGAAAGTCTGCTATTGGCTTGAATCTGCTATTGGCTTGAATCTACCATTGCAGAAGAAGAAGTAGCTCTTGGCAAAAGACTAGTAGCAGAAAAAGCAAAGCAAGAACAAGGTGCTTAGTGGTAAGAGGAGGAAGACGGTGGTGGCGGCTGCGGCGGCAGAGAAACATACAACAAGCGAAAACTGCTGCACTCTCTAAAAGACGGAGAGTAAGAAAAGAACTTGCTTGGTCACCGGTGCACAAGTATGGCGTCATCGGCAGATACAGTTTTCCCTGTCGAAGGTCTTTTACCAAAAAAAGAAACTGGTTCAACTTCATTTCTCGCCAAGTATCCTGACTACGATGGTAGAGGAATCTTAATCGCTGTATTAGATACTGGAGTTGATCCTGGTGCTGCTGGTTTACAGGTAGAGCTAGATTTTTTTTTCCTCCTTATATGTGTAGGTGTGTATTAGCCATGTGTGGTATCGTTCGTTGCTAAAGCTTTAATTGTCAAAATTAAAAATGAAATATGTTATATTCTGGTTAATAAAATAGATTTATTATAACCTGAGTGAACCAAACCCAATCACAAATTATTTGCTGACTCAACATTTTATCAATTAAGACACCCGTTAAAGTACATGTACCTTTTTTGGTCAAGATCCCTCAATAATGGTTACAAAATGGGGGTTCTATTTATAATTGTGATCAATTATATATTTATCCCCTATTTTATAACTATACCTTTTATTTTACAATTCATCATCACCCTTAATGCAGTTTAAAAAAAAAATGAATGGCTATATCTTTTTATTTCTTTTATTTGTTTATTTTTCTTTTTAATCCTGCTGCAATGATTACGAATTGTCATTAAATAGTTAATTTAGCAACTTGTTCTCTTTTTTCTGATTTCGTCTGTCTTTATTTTTCGTCAGATGATAATTTTAAAGTACCTTTTAGGGGGTTAGGAAATAGTAATAACTTTCGACATTTTTTTTTTTTTATCTTTACGTACCCTACTATATTTCGACAACTTTTTTTAGCGTATTTCACCTGCAGCCTCATCACCATCTTAATGTCTGTGCATGTAGAACAAGAGACCTACATCTATATAAAAGAAAACTCCCATCACGCACCGATTGTTCAATTAGCGGAAGTAAAGAGGATAACCTTAGGAAAAGTTGTCAAAATACGTAAAGGTAAATGTCGTCATTCTCCAAGACCGGTCAGGTTTTACCTTCTTGGTTATTAATATGCCATATTGTGTGGCCGTTTATCCTCCCGAATTCCTTCTATATTGTACAAACAAATGGTCTGATTTCAGATTCCTGTAGTATTTGACTTTATCAGTATCCTACGTGTATGTATAACTATTCACACGTTCACATACACCAGTTACTATATTCTAGGTTAGTTATCCCGGATGCAATCTCCATTACTAGTTGCAAACTTCTGCCCGTGTAAATATCCATAATTTAAAGTCCCACAGATCTGAAATTGCTTCACGAAACATAACAAAATATTCTAAGGTTAATTGTATCTGGTGCTCCTCTCTAAATTTGCTTGTGAATATTGTATACATTTTAGTTGTTAAAATTATTGATTAATCCAGATGTCCACGTACATTCAATGTATTCGTATTTTGATTTAAAATCGATTTTGTTTGAAAGTTTAGCATTTAGGCAAAGTTTAATTTCTCATGTCATGAGTAGCGTGAGTCAAGCAATGACCAGGCATTTCAAAATATTCTTGCCTGAATTATTTGAAGTTGAGAATTAGATACTTTACAAAGTTTTGCGTTGTTGTATATTGATCGCTGTATGACACATTCTCGTCAGTCACGGCGACAGAAAGTTCTTATAACCTCTTAAATTCAACGATGATGCAAGACGAGTGAAGAACCCGTGACATAATCATTACAAGCTCGTGATGAAAAAAACAAAAAACAAACAAAACTAGTGGGATACAGACGTTGTCAACTAAAGTGCATATCCACCCTACTTTTTATCTGCCGGGGGCATTGCTTTTCTCATCGCCTGCATTTAATACACAGTGGTATATGAAAAAAGAAAGAAAGAAAAAATGGGGTATAAAAAACAGTATTGACTCCTTCCAAATTTGAATTGTCAAGTTGTATTGAAAGGTCTTTTAGTTACTCTCGCAATCTTTGTTCCCAACAGAAGAACTAAACGTTTTGATTTAAAATTTAATTTTTCAATGGAAGTACAGCCTTTTAAAAATAATTTTTGTTTCTGACAATCTTAAAACTATACCGGGAGACAATTTTACTCGATTAACACAATAAAGGGAGACAGATGTTGGCAGTTCTAAAGAAAGGTTTTAAGGAGGAAGGATTTGTGCAATTTTGGTTAGTGAGATGTTTCAGAAAAATGAGTTGGATAATTTCCTAATTCATCTTTAATAAACATCTACAACAAAACTACTTTCTGAGTGAACAAGATTTATGATCAAACTTAGTATATGAAGAAAAAAATGTTATTTATGAGATAACCTGCTTTGGGCAACAGATTTGACATGTAGCTTGAGCAAAGTCCCAGCCAAACCAAAAGTAACATGTTGGTGAAATGATAAGGTTCCTAGGGCAGTTAAGGTTAAGAGACAGGCTTGAAAAGACAGGAAGGATGGTGGTGCTAGGGAGCACTACTTAATCACTAGATGGGCATCTAGTTGTTAGGTGTACTTGGCTAAAGGTTAGGCAGAAAAGAAGAGATTTTCTGATGTCCTGCAATGTGAGGATCAAAGGTGGGAAGTACTCAGGGTTGTAAGGCAGGATTGTGAGAGAGTACCAAGATGTCATAAGTGAGAAGGCTGTTTGAAATGATGACAGCAAGCTTGCTATTGATATGGAACAAAAGAAACTGGTGTGGAAATGCTATTATGAAAAGCTGCTGAACATGGAACAAACAAGGATTACTCCATGCTGACAGAATAGAGGGACCAGTGATTCAAGTCGACAACAGCGTGGTAGATAGTGATTTAGGGTATGAAGAGAAGGTGGGGGAAGCTGGGGGTCCATCGATGACAGTTGCAGAGATACTTAAAAATATCTGGGAAGTATGATATAAGATTACTACCTGGATAGTTAATCAATTCATTCAGGAGCGTGTTGTACAGCAGTATCATTGTAGACTGCAGCATGGGCAAAGCTGATACTTTAGAGGGAAGCAACTGTAGGGTAATCAAACTTGGATCAAGTTACGAAGGTCACAGAGAAAGTCATAGCCTAATTAATCTGTGATAGAGTAGACCTGGATGAGTTGCAGTTTGGTTTTGTCCCTGGAATATGCAATCTTCCTAGTGAGGCAATTACTGAAGAAATACCGAGCTAAGAGTAAACTGCAGTACTTGGCTTCTGTTGATTTGGAGAAAGCATTTGACAGGGTAGTATATTCAGTAATCTGGTGGGCACCGAGGAAACTAGGAGTAGATGAATGGCTTGTGTGAGCAGTTGAAGCTATGTACAAGGATGCTGCAAGTAAAGTGGGAGTTGGCAGTGACTTCAGTGATGAATTAGGTTGGAAGGTTAGGGTCCATCAAGTTTTTTCCTATTCATCATAGTCACACAAGCCATCAGAGTGGAGTTTTAGACTGTCTATGGAACTCCTATAGTTCTCATAACTGTAGGGGAATTAGAAAAGAAATCCCAAGCATGGAAGCTAAACCTGGAATTGAGGGGCCTCAATGTAAACCTAGGAAAGACGAAGGTTTTAGTAAGTAGCAAAGAAGACAGGACCCTTGTAACTTCAGAGAAAGGGCCTTACTTGAAATGCGGAAAAGGAGTAGGTATAAACTTCAAGTGTTATACTTGATGTAGGCTATGGACATATAAGAGATGTAGTGGAAACACTAGTAGATAACCGAAAATGTAAGCTTCATTTGCAGTAGATGCACTGGAATGGTTCATATGAACACAGCTGGAATTGAGTTTCTTAAATGCTCAGACAACTCACTAGAAGTAGTTGATAGCTCTTGTTATCTAGGAGATGTAATTAGCAAGCAAGGTGACTGCCCTTCTTAATGCCAACCACTTTACAGCATGGACGAGGTGCTTTTTGTTATAGAAACCATGATAAAAATGGAAAGTACAAGTGAGATATGGTCTCTACACTCTCTCGTAGGGCAGTAACACCAAGCAAGAACTGACTTGGTCTGGGAGAACCAGTCCTACCCATACCAGCATAGATTAGAATGAAATGATATGTGGTTGAGCATATCTGTGGTCAAGGGTGTGGTTATCTCATCTCTGTTTTTTTTTTTTTAGGCATAGTGTACCTAGGTTTACATAATTCTGTGTGTGCTCTTTTAATGGTTGTACATGGTTTGAAGTTTATTTGATTGCTAATTTTAGCTGCTCAAGTGACTCTGTAAAGGTTTCTTCAACACACACACACACACACACACACACACACATATGTAGTTGTCTGGTTGATTCAGTTGATTAGAGTGTTGTGCTAATGACACGAATGTCATGGGTTTGATCCCCATACTGGCCCAGCTTATCTTTTGTGCCAGTGGCATGTAAAAAGCACCCGGCACACTCTATGAAGTGGTTGGCATTTGGAAGGGTGTCCAGAAGTAGAAACCATTCCACAACAGACAATTGGAGTCTGGACAGCTCCCCAGTTGGCCAGCTTCTATAAAACTGTCCAACCCATGCCAGCATGGAAAATAGACGTCAAATAATGCTGATAATGATGGTATCAGACCATCCAAATGGGTCGATGCCAGCCCCCTCTTGCCCCTATGCTGGTGGCACGTAAAAAGCATCCACTACATTCTTAGAGTGGTTGGCGTTAGGAAGGGCATCCAGCTGTAGAAACACTGCCAGATCAGATTGGAGCCAGGTGCAGCCTCCTGGTTTCCCAGACCCCAGTTGAACCGTCCAACCCATACCAGCATGGAAAACGGACGTTAAACAATGATGATGATAATTTTCGTTTTAATGGCTTAATTTTTCACTAAATATGAATTACAAGTGATTTTCTTCTTTCTCTAGAGATCTAGAGTAACCCAAATGTCCTTTTAGCATTAATAGAAACTGGCTAACAATTGAGGTTTATTGGGCTTCTTAATGTACAACTGCTCTCCCCCTCCCCATTTATCTTTCCCTCTCACCTCCTACTTCCTCACTATGTCCTTCACCCACCTCCCCCACTGCATTCATCAAACTCTTTTCAACTCTTGTGCCTCCTCCCATTGATTGCCACAGCTCAGGGATTCCAGGGTAATTTGTCTACTGTTCTTACTGCCAGCTTTCTGAACCACCCTGGGGCAGTTGAACTAAGGTATACTCAGGCAACTGAGCAAGGTCACTGATATATTGAGCCATTTTTAGGGTAATGAATATTCTCTTATCTTTTAATAATGACACACACACACACACACACACGTCATCATCATCATCATCGTCATCATTTAACACCATCATTTTCCATGCTGGCTTGGGTCAGATGGAATTTGTTGAGGCAGATTTTCTATAGCCAGATGCCCTTGCTGTTGCCAACCCTCTTCTGTTTTTCAGCAAAGTAATATTTTCCCATAACTAGATATGTTTTTCATGGAAGACTGGAAACAAACAACCTTGCTTATATGATTATGCTCATTTATAACCATCATGTGATGTCTTGACAAGGGCCACACAAACATACACATACACCCCTATACATACATACGTCCATCCATCCATCTATCTATCTGATGGGTTTCTTTCAGTTTCTATTTACCAAATTCCGGGGCTATAGCAGAAGATATTAGCTTATAGTGCCATGCAGTGGGACTGAACCCAAGACTACATGATTAGGAAGCAGACTTCTTAACCACGCAACCACAATAAATATTAGTATGAAAAGATATTCACAACAAAATAGATATGATGGTATATTATGAATATTTAAAAATAAAACTGCGACAGAAGACAATAATAAAAATTTTATATATTATTGAAAGTACTTAAAGGGACTTCTTAATCACCCCATATCTTATAAAATCTCCCATCTCAAAAGGTAATATACTCAGTATAATTGATCTTTGGTTGTTCACTTTTAATATCTTCTGTCAACTGAATATATTGTTATTAAATGTTTCTTTCGTCTTGTCTCTGTTTTGTTTGCTTTAATCATTAATAGTTTTAGTTGATAGATTCTCCTGTCCTTGTTCAGGCTATTTTGATTAGCTGACATTCAATACATGTAGATGAGTACAAACACTTTGCTCTTGCTGGAACATGATAACCTCTTTATTGCCGTGATAAACGGTACCCAGTATAGTCTAAAGTGGTTGGTTATGGGAAGGGCATCCAGTTATAGAAAGATGTGGTTCCTGACTTATTTAGGAAGGTGGTAACTTTGTACAAGAACTGAGTTGAATAGTAATGACACTTTTAACCCATCCCAGCATAGAAAAGTGGATGTAAAGTGAGGATAATGATGATATTAAAATTACAAACGATATTCATTTTAAAAGAAAACCCAGAAATTATGTACCAAAAGGATATTGGATAAGAAGGAAGATATTGATTGTATCTTTAGATTTAAATGATTCCACATACTGGCTTTAAATTGCAAAAGTGATTTCTCTTCAGTGCTGCAAATGTTTGTGGACAGTGAAAAAAATTTATTTACTGACCAAAGTCAACATAAAAAGTAGTTGTATTTAGTATTAAATATGATAGGTGTAGACTTTGAACCAATAAGCATAAAATATGGTAGGTGTACACTCTAACCAATAAGCAAGCTGCTTATTGGTTAGAGTGAAAATATCTTCTTGAATTTCTTTTTTTTTTTTTTTTTTTTTTTTTTTTTACTAAGCTGTGAGTACCATTGTTTGAGAGGAGGACTATTAATTTTTATGTAACTTAAAAAAAAAATGGAATTGGTGGATGGAAACTGAAAGAGGCCTATTGTGTGTGTGTGTTTACATTTGCTCTTCTCCACAAATCACTTAACTGTGGTTTATGGTATTGCTGTCCTGTGCAGGTGGCACATAAAAAACACCATCTTGAGCGTGGCCGTTGCCAGTACTGCCTGACTGGCCCTTGTGCCGGTGGCACGTAAAAGCACCCACTACACTCTTGGAGTTGTTGGCATTAGGAAGGGCATCCAGCTGTGGAAACTCTGCCAGATCAGATTGGAGTCTGGTGTAGCCATCTGGTTCGCCAGTCCTCAGTTAAATCATCCAACCCATGCTAGCATGAAAAGCGGACGTTAAACGATGATGATGATGTCATTTGTGTTGCTGTATACTAGCTTTGTGTCTCTGATAACGTGGAATTTGATATTCCTCACTTCAGAAATAGTTATGGGTTGGTGATAGGAAGGGCATCCAGCTGTAAAACAGTGCCTCAATAATATATTTGTGCAACCCCTACTAGAATAAAAAAAAAAACGGTGAGCAAACTTCTGAGCAATGAATTATTCAAGAGTGGTGAATTATCAGAACTGGTAGAATCCCCATCAATTAACATCTGTCTTCCATGCTGGCATGGTTAGACAGTTCATCAGGATCTGATGAGCCAGAGGACTGCATTGAGCCCTAGTGTCCATTTAGACATGATTTCTGTGGCTATATGCCCTTCCTGATGTCAACCCCTTTACAAAGTGTACTGGGTGCATTTTTTCATGGCTCTGGCACTAGTGAGGTAACCAAGTAACTCATAAGACTATACCCCCC
>NC_068989.1:10506843-10515760 GCF_001194135.2 Octopus bimaculoides
CCCTCATTTAAGTAGGGATACTGTATTGTGGGAAGTAGTTTTATATCGGGTGTTAAAATAAAAGTATGTTGGACAAAATGCTTTGCAATATTTATGTTCTGAGTTCAAATCCTGCTGAGGTCAATTTTGTGTTCCATCTCTCTGGTTGATAAAATAAGAACAGTAAAGTTAGTCCTGGGGTTGGTTTAATCAGTTATTCCCATTCTTCAAGATATTTAGTTCTGTGCTTCTGTTACAAACCACATATCACTTCTCCGTTTCCTCCTTACATAAAGTTATGTGGTTTCCCTTACAATTTGTCAAGGCCCTCTCAAGAATTGCAGCCTTCAGTTTTAGAATCACTGTTGTAGTCAACCAATTTGAAATAGGTTTTATTTATTTAGTTTTTTTGGCCCAGTTAGTATTAATTGATACTTTTTTTTAACAAAACACAGCTTTAAGTTTGAGGAGTGGCTACACTCTGATATACATTGGCATATTTTTCTATATGGTGTTGATAGTGTTTAAGATGCAAAATCTGTTTTGGTAAGATTGGAATCGAAAAAAATGAAGTGATGAATTTCAGATACAATAAGGCATTTATGTCAATACTGCCCCATGACTGTCTTTACAATCCTGTACATTGATATTTATTTACTAGTTTTATAAGATTAAGTTTGTAGTTGTTTAAATCAACTTGGACATATTATTGATATGTGGCGTAGGTGTGGCTGTGTGGTTAAGAAGTTTGCTTCCCAACCATGTGGTCTTGAGTTCAGTTTCACTGTGGCACCTTGAGCGAGTGTCTTCTACTTTAGTGCCAGACCGACCAAAGCTTTGTGTGTGGATTTTGTAGATGGAGAACTGAAAGAAGCCCATCATGTGTGTGTGTTTGTGCGTGCACATGTACCTTGTCTGGACATCATGTGATGGTTGTAAATACAAGTGAGGTTGTTTGTTTCCAGTCTTCTTCAAAAAACATGTCTGGCCATAGGGAAATATGACCTTGCTTGGAAACAGGTAAGGGTTAGTGACAGGAAAGACATCCAGCTGCAGAAAATTTGCAGAATTGCAAGTATCCATCAATTTTTGCCACCCACTATTTCTGGGAAGGTCATAGGGTTAGAGTCCTCAGATTAGACATCTCCTCCATAGGATTCTATTGTAAGCAACTGTCATTAAACTTTCCTGCTGGATTCCTAAGTGCGATGAACTGAGACTATGAATAGTATCTGATCATCTCTCTTACAATCTACCCCTAGGCGTCTGCTAATTGGTTTAGCTTTAAGAATCTGTTTTGCAAGACTTTGTTGTTGCAGTCTAACCACGTCTGAAATACTGTGACTTCTCAATGCAAAGAAGTAGTGGTTCAGCCTAGAGAGACTTCTTAATCTCTGAGCATTGTATCTTATTGAGTCATGTTACTCCAGAGATCCTATTACAAAGAGAGAAAGATATGTTTTCAATGTGACATCAACATTGTCATTCATCATCATCATTGAACGTCTGTCGTCCAGGCTGGCATGGTTGGATGGTTTGACCAGGGCTGGCCAGCAGCACCACGCTCCAGTTGTCTGTTTTAGCATGGTTTCTATGGCTGGATACCTTTCCTAACATCAACCACTTTACAGAGTGTGCTGGATGCTTTTACATGGTAGTGCACGAGTACTTTTATGTGGCCTTGGCACAGGACTTCACCAGGGAGAGTGGCCTTAGCACATCTGCTGTAGAGTATGGGTCTTCTTGAGTAATTTGTGTGGACAACATGCAGAATATTTAAGAAGCTTGCTTTGCAAATGTGAGATATTGGATTTTATCCTGTTGCATGGCATTTTGGACAGATATCTTTTACCACAGACTCAGGTCAGCCTGAGGGAAATTGGGAAAATGGAAAATGTGTGGAAGCCCACCAAATGCACATGGCTTGTAATTCAAAGGCCCTGTCTTCTCATTTATTGTCACACTGATTCATTTTGAAAATGATATTGAGTATACGTGTGTATGTGTGTGTGTGTGTGTGTGTGTGTGTATACATGTTGGCGTAAATATTTACTTCTTGCACAAGAATCAATGAGCTACATATGGTGACATTTACTGATATTTCCTTGTCAACAAATTGTCTGGCAGCTCTGTGCTTCCAAAGACAAGTGAAATGAAAATGCCTCTACTTGAAAAACAGGAAGGGTATCTAGCTGTGAAAAAAACGTCTCGGTAATAATAGGCATTCATTTAACTCATGCTTGCATGGGAAAACAGACATAAAATGAACAAACGAATGCATGTCGTACATCATCGCCATTGTTTATCGTTGTTTAACATTCACACTTCCATACCTGCTTGGCTCGGATAGAGTTTATTGGGGAAGATTTTCTGTGACTGGATGCTTTTCCTGTTGCCAAGATTTACCTGTTTCCAGGCAGGGTCATATTTCCCCGTGGCCAGACATGTTTTTTGCAGAATACTGGAAATGAATGACATTGCTTGCTTGACAGTGACAACCATTTACACCTATCATGTGATGTCAAGAGAAGGAAACACATACACACACGTACAGACACATATAAGGATGGGCTTACAGTTTCTGTCTACCAAATCCATTCATAAGGCTTTAGTTGAACCTGGGGCTATGATGTGCCATATTGTGGGACTGAACCTAAAACCATGTAGTTGAGAAGTAAACTTCTTAACCACATAGCTACATCTGCACCTATTCATATGTTATAAATATCTTCATCTATTTATTTATTTATCCGTTTGGGCAAGGCATTGTCATGATTTTGAAATGTCTCCTTTGAATAAATCTTCTTTTAACAGCTTTTAACAATATTATTCTGTGTTGTCCATGAGTGTTTCTTATTTTCATCACCCCCAAAATTGTTTCTCTTGCAGGTAACCAGTGATGACAAACCCAAAATTCTTGATCTCATCGATACAACAGGTTCTGGAGATGTTGACACATCAACTGTTGTTGAAGTTAATCAGAACGAAATTATTGGCCTCACTGGGCGTAATCTTAAAGTAAGGAAATAGCTTTTTTTTCTCTTGCTTTCATTTACATTATCTGTCTTTCTCTTTCAGTCACATTATCTCTCTTACTCACATTTATTTTCTCTCTCTCTCTCTCTCTCTCTCTCTCAAGTACATAATCACTCTCACATTATCTCTGTTTCACTCGTGTTGTTTCTGTCTTGCATTTTCTCTCTCTCATTCACATTATCTTTCTCCTTCTCTCATTCACATTTTCTGTCTCTTCCATTCACATCCTCTCTTTCTCACATAATTTCTCTTACTCTCACAGTCTCTCCTACATTTTGTATATATTTCTCTTGCTCACATATCTCTCTCTCTCTCAAATTATCTCTCTCTCTCTCTCTCTCAAATTATCTCTCTCTCTTTCACTCAAATTATCTCTCTCTCTTTCACTCAAATTATCTCTCTCTCTTTCACTCAAATTATCTCTCTCTCTTTCACTCAAATTATCTATCTCTCTCTCTTTCACTCAAATTATCTATCTCTCTCTCTCTCACTCAAATTATCTATCTCTCTCTCACTCAAATTATCTATCTCTCTCTCACTCAAATTATCTGTCTCTCTCTCACTCAAATTATGTCTCTCACCCAAATTATCTATTTCTCTCTCTCTCTCAAATTATCTCTCTCTTTCACTCAAATTATCTCTCTTTCACTCAAATTATCTCTCTCTCTCTCACTCAAATTATCTCTCTCTCTCTCACTCAAATTATCTCTCTCTCTCTCACTCAAATTATCTCTCTCTCTCTCACTCAAATTATCTCTCTCTCTCCCACTCAAATTATCTCTCTCTCTCTCACTCAAATTATCTATCTATCTCTCTCTCACTCAAATTATCTCTCTCTCTCTCTCTCTCTCTCACTCACACTGTATATATATATATATCTCACATTATCTTTCCATCTCACTTCATCTTTCAATCTTGTAATCGCTCTCCTCACTTGCGTTTTTCTTTCTCACTCTCTCACATCTCTCTCTCTCTCTCTCGGTCAATTATCTTTCTCATTTCTCATCTCTCTTACCTCTCTTTCTTCCTCTCTCCCTCACCCACTCTCTCATTCAGTTTACTTTCATTTGCTCTCTTACCCTCTCTTTCTCGCACATGCTTCACTGTCTCCATACAATTCCCCCCCCTCTCTCTTTCATCTTCATAAAATAAATTGTCGGTCACTTATCATTAGCAGTAAGGCTGATCTTTTCTGTCTCAAATCGGTGCTTATAATTTCTGATATCATTCGATCACTGTATTTGTTGGCATCATCAACAAAATGTTTTTGTTTTAGATCTAAATAGTGCCGAAGAGAATTAAAAATTTCTGCACATGTCTTCGGTCACCAAACTGCAGTTGTTATTGTTCTTACTTCGTAACTTAAGTGACAACACTAAGAAAAACATCTGTTTCTCAAACAATTCCTCTGATCATATATACGTAAAAGCATTTTGTTGCTGTAGTTAAGGGTCTTTGATTCTGGAATACAAGTCAGTGTTGTATATGGTGTAAATATTCAAACATTGAGAGAGAGATGTAATCTGAGTGTCATACATATATATATATATATAAATTCATATATACTCAAATACCCAAAATATCAAGGAGTTTCTGCCTCACTAACAGGAATTACACCACAGTTATTTTGTGATCTTTGCTACCGTGGTTTCTATTAACCCATTTATTCTATCCAAATTATTATTTATTAGGATAAAATAAATACATATAATTAAATATATCTATCTATATATATATATATATATATATATATAATTTGAGTGAGAGAGAGGGGTATATAATTTGAGTGAGAAAGAGATATATATAATTTGAGTGAGAAAGAGATATATATAATTTGAGTGAGAGAGAGATATATATAATTTGAGTGAGATATATATATATATAATTTAAATGAGAGAGATATATAATTTAAGTGAGAGATATATATAATTTGAATGAGAGAGAGAGAGTGATATATAATTTGAGTGAGAGAGAGGGATGTATAATTTGAATGAGGAAGAGAGATATATAATTTGAGTGAGAAAGAGAGATATATATAATTTGAGTGAGAGAGAGAGGTATATAATTTGAGCGAGAGAGAGAGATGTATAAGTTGAGTGAGAAAGGGAGACGTATAATTTGAGTGAGTGAGTGAGAGAGAGGTATAATTCCAATTACCAGAGTAATCATTTTTAGAACTAAGCACCTCTCCTAGAACCATCTTCCTCGTTTTGAGACAGGAGTAGGCCCTGTTTAACCAAGTGGATTAGAGTAAAAAGAGTCAAAGAGTGAGTCCTTTAACAAGATTTGAACCTGCATATCATATTTTATCGCATACAAGTTGAAATTGTCTAAACTGAAAGTTACAGCCAAAAATGGCAGGTCAACTTGTCTAGGCACCTAGACAGCTTTAAAAGACCAAAATTCCATGTCAAATGCAGCAGAATTTGGAAAGATAGTGACAATGTTTGGACTATTCAACCCTTACTATTAATCATTATCATCATCATCATTGTTTAATGTTCCCTTTTCCAAGCTTGCATGGAGGTCAGACAGATTGTTGTGGCAGATTGTTGCATGGTCAAACAGAAAAATTTTTTGGCTGTGTGCCCTTCCTGTTGCCTGCCCTTGTTTTCAAATAAGGTACTATTTTCCCATTGTCAGGCATTTTTCACAGAAGACTGCAGATGAACAACCCTGCTTGTATAGTGATGATACCCATTTGGAACCATCACATGATATCGTGAAAAGAGTGCACACACACACACACACACACACACACACACACACACACACACACACACCATTTACAGGGCTTTGGTCACCATGGGGCTATAATATAAGATACTTGCTCAAGGTCCTGTGCAGTGGGACTGAACCCAAAACCACACAGTTGTGTAGCAAGCTTCTGAACTACACAGCCACACCTGTATATCAATTATTGTTTGCTATGTCAATTTAAAAAGCAAAAATATTCTGATATATTGTTAGTTGTTGATAGCTTAGTTTAGTGTTCTCTAGACAATTAATCCTCTGGTCACCTGACACTGACAGGATAGTTTAAAGAGTAATCAATACTTGGTAGATTAGATATAATGACATTAATGTTTTATTCTCCTGCTATTAGATTTTGTTTAATACTTTTATTTACCTGGTTTTCATTTAGTCGGAGGCTATCTAAAATCTTATAGCAGTAAAACCAGTTTACTTAATGTTTGTTGTTAGTTTCCCCTCTGTTTTGTTCAGAACTAATAATTTTAAGAAACTGTTGACTTTCATTTGAAACTTATAATCCTGCTTTCATTTCTTTGTTTCTGTGTATTTCAGACATTGTTAATTTTTTTTGTCTCTCGCTTTTTCTCCCACCAAATTATACAGATAATGACAAAGTGTCTGTGTGTCAGAATAGTTGGTTACGTACGTTCAATATAGCACTGCGTTAATCAAATGAATTCTGCCACAATAATTAGCCTCACAGCACCTAAATAGTATATTTTGCCTGGAGGTAATAGCTACACTTGTGTTAAAGACATTCAAAAACATTTAAGTATGGCTGTGTGGAAAAAAGCTTGTTTCCCTGTCACATGGTTCCACGTTCAGTCCCACTGCATGGCAACTTGCGCAAGTGTCTTCTACTATAGTCTTGGGCTAACCAAAGCCTTGGGCTAACCAAAGCCTTGGGCTAACCAAAGCCTTGTGAGTGGATTTGGTAGACAAAAACTGAAAGAAGCTGCAAGCTGGCAGAAATGTTAGCACACCGGGCGAAATGCTTAGCGGTATTTTGTCTGCCGTTACGTTCTAAGTTCAAATTCTGTCGAGGTTGACTTTGCTTTTCATCCTTCCGGGGTTGATAAATTAAGTACCAGTTACGCACTGGGGTTGATGTAATCAACTTAATCCCTTTGTCTGTCCTTGTTTGTCCCTTCTAATGTTTAGCCCCTTGTGGGCAATAAAGAAATAGGAAACTGAAAGATGCCCATTGTATATATATATATATATGTATTTATATGTATTTATGTGTGTCTGTGTTTGTCTCCCCCCCCCACATCGCTTGACAACCAATGTTGGTGTGTTTATGTCCCCGTAACTTAGCGGTTCGGCAAAAGAGACCAATAGAATAAGTACCAGGCTTACAAAAAATAAGTCCTGGGGTTGATTTCTTTGACTATAACCCTTTAAGGCATTATTACTCTGGCATGGCCACAGTCAAATGACGCAAGCAAGTAAAAGAAAAGAATATCCGTCTGCCTGCCTGCCTGCCTGCTTGTCTGTCTGTCTGTCTGTCTCGCTACATATTTAACCTCACCAACCACTCCAATTCCTCTCCCCATTACTTGACATCTTCCCTCACACTCTTATGGAACATCCCCCTCTTTCCCTTCTACTACTTATGCTCCCCTCCCCTACTGTCCCTGGTGGGTAGACCCAGGGCTGGTTTAAGACCCATCGAGACCCTAAGCACTTAAAAGATTTTGGTGCCCCCATAAAAGATTATGTAATTCAAAATGTAAACAATAACAAACCATAAAATAAATTTTTATTTTTCAAAATGAAACAAGACAGTAAGAGGGAAAATGTTTAATTTTGTATAGTTCCACTTTATTTATATTTGACAAGTTTCCTCCTACTTTTTTGAATTGCAAAGTCTTTGATCAGATCCTCAAAATTAATCTTAGGTAACACATCTGCATCTATACTTAGTAGAGATAAAGGCATCCTGAATATTATTTTAGCAAGTTTGAAGTGATTTCTTTTGTGCTGTAAACTATTTACCATTTCTGTGGTGCCCCTTTCTTTCCTTTAATTTACGCAGGTGATTATCAGGATAAGATTTCTTTAAAAAAATGCTTCTACTCAGGTAAAATTCACACCTAAAAGTTTTCAGAATTGCTGATATAGCCAGAGGAAGAAGGTTTCCAGTTTAGTTTTTTTTACCATAATTTCACTTACTTATGATTAGATTTTATTAAAGTTTCATTAAATAAAAATAATTTCTCTTTTAACAGGTGTCACATTGAAAGCTATTAAATTACAAAGTGTTTGTGTTCATAATAAAGTTTATTGTACATTTCTTGCCCTCAAGAGATTATGTCCGATCTTTAGCATACTGCTGTATGTCTTCTCGAATCATGATCACCGGAAAAGTTGTTGATAAGAATTACCAACAAAAACATGCCAAAAAATATGCACAGGTGTTGCAAATTAAGTTTAATTACCAATAAACATCACCTTGTATGACACTTTATTCAACCGACAGGGGAAGGTGATCAATCAAACTGAGTATGTAAACAGAATTCTGATTGGTCGAAAGTGTCTTCTTGTCTCAAGCTCTGATTTTCTGCTTATTCTTATCAGAACCTTTGATATGGAGTATTGAAATTTTAATCCTTTTCACACTTCGAAAATGTCAAGCAAACTTTAAAAATTTGTCATTACCGTTATTGTCAGCACGGGCAGAACTTATGAATTGTTTGCTCTGAAGGAGAAATTAAATATGCACTCCATTGCGATAGGTAGAAACTCCAAGCAATGTAAAATATAACTTGGACCATGGTTACCGCCGTGAATGTCAGACTTCAAAAACTAGTTAACCATTTAATGGTTTTGGTAAATTTATAGAGAAAAAGTAAGCATTATACCGTCCAGCATAAATAAAAGTCAACTTCATTATGTGTATTTAAGCCATTGTTTTTTCTGTAAAAACCTATTTGGACATTAAATGAGTCAACTTCCGGTACAAATGTTGACATTTTGTACATCTTTTTTCAACAACAAAAATTTCAGAACAAATTCTGGAGACGATCTAATGGTGTAGTTTATGCACTCCCTAAAGTTTATTTTTGTGAAAAAAAGTGCATAAATTACATGGGATTTTATGGTGTGTATACACACACACACACACACACGCACAAATATATATATA
>NC_068989.1:10518110-10532858 GCF_001194135.2 Octopus bimaculoides
TATATATATATATATATATATATATATATATATATATATGCCCACAGATTCTACTGATGAACAGCAGAGGCCTCTTGCAAAACAACAGCAAGAGCAAAATGCATTCCTGGGAGAACTGTCTGCATGCAATCTAGCTATATGAATTGCACTCACAGAGACTCATCTGTCTGCAGACATACATGATGCAGAGATACACGTATCAATGTATACTGTGTTCCGCACAGACAGAAAAGAGAGAAGTCACAGTGGAGTTGCAATCCATGAAGATGTCACAGTATTGACACTGCTGTCGCATTCGAATGCTCTGCAACTGGTATGCCACGGCACACTGGTGTGCCACAAGATGGTGCTAGGTGTTCTGCACTGTAACCTGAATATAATTTTTTTTCCCTAAACTTTTAGTTATGTTTTTAGTTCAGGTGTGCCACTGAATTTTGAGCAGAATATGTGTTGCAGAGCACTGGTCTAAGGACTGCCTCATGCTTCAGTGTCTGCTCTGGCATGGTTTCTACAGCTGGATACCCTTCCTTGTGCCAACCACTTCACAGTGTATGGAGTGCTTTTTTTAATTTCTTTTATTTCATGCCACTAGCACTACTGAGGTTGCCATGCAACGTGCAAGACTACGAGCCTTGAGAGGGAAAGGGGAACTTTATGCTAGGAGAATAAGGAGTAAAGAGGGGTAAAGTATGGGGGGAGAAAAGGGCTGGAGCAGAACAGGTTTCTTGTTGAAGAGGAGCCACAAGATAACTTGCGTTTTAGAAGAGAGGATGGTGGAGGAGAGCTAGAAATTGGTGATGTAGTATAAGAAAGAACCTTCAAGGTACAGGGTGGGTAGGAATAAGTAGGGCAGGGGTGCCAGAAGTGAGGAGGAGGAGTAGTAGTAGTAGTTGTTGTTGATGTCTGGTGTGGGGGAAGCAGTATAGAGACAATGATACTGTAAACAGCTGATGTGCTATCAGGTAGATTGCAGGGGTGGATGAAGAAGAGAGAGAGAGAGAGAGAGAGGTGGGGGGCAGGCACAGTATATGAAAATGGTGGGATGTGTGGTGGTAGTGTTGAGGGGTAGGAGAGATATAATTTGGTGGAAAATCTTAAGAATAGATATTAATAAACATTAAATATAACTGCATTTGTGTCTTCAATTTAACACATTTTAAAGAAAAGCTGTTCCTTATATTTCCAAATATATACTACTAAAATAACATTGTATGTATATTTGTCATATGTGACCTTGACCTTCAAATATGATAATGCTTTACATTTTTCATAGGGTGTGTGTTTGTGTGGTTCTTAGAAACCAAATGGTATATTGTACTGTATTTTTGTGTCATTTTACTTTCCTTTTGCCTTCCACCTGATATGAAGGTAGCACATTTTTATTTTTACCACGAGTGGAGCATAGAGGTGAAGGTTCAAATCCAGTTAAAGTTATGCATTCTATATACTTGAAAGGGCTTTTTCCTTTAACCATCATATCCAGACATGCATTGATGTGTGTGCATATGTATCTATATATCTCTCTCTATCACTCTCTCCTTCTATTTCTCTCTCTCTGTCTCTCCCCCTATTTCTCTCTCTCTCTCCCTCTATTTCTCTCTCTCTCTCCCTCTATTTCTCTCTCTCTCTCCCTCTATTTCTCTCTTTCTCCCTCTATTTCTCTCTCTCTCTCTCTCTCCCTCTATTTCTCTCTCTCTCCCTCTATTTCTCTCTCTCTCTCCCTCTATTTCTCTCTCTCTCTCTCCCTCTATTTCTCTCTCTCTTTCTCTCTCATCAATGTAATATCATTCATAGACAATTATATTTGTTAATAATGCATTTAATTCAAAATCAAGCTCTTCAAAATTGTACATAAACTACAAGTATACTGGCAAAACGACAATAAAAAACTAGCTGTGAAGGTCCCCCCCCCCAGTACTTCATTCCAGTAGACTGGGTCTTTCAGCAAAGAAATGTTGTCTGATGATTTGTTTGGTGCCATGGAACAATTCTCAGGTTGCAAAGAGTCTCTATTGGCTCATAGAAATTATTCATGTTATGCCTTTCTATATGTATCAGAAGTTCTTGAGTTTTTATCATCCATATCAGTTTCTGAAGTTACCAGTTTGGCAGCTAGAGAGTGATAGAGATTCTTACAGCTATCAAGATTCTTAAAGTTGTAGCAGTTGATTTCAATATTATGTAACAATGCAGCAGTGAGCGGGCAGAATTGTTAGCATGCTGGGTGAAAAGTTTAGTGAAAAGCTGGATGAAAAGCTTAGTGGTACTTTGTGTGTCTTTATGTTTTGAGTTCAAAAACCGCCGAGGTTGACTTTGCCTTTCACCCTTTCAGGGTCTATAAAACCAGTTGAATTCTGGGTTCGATGTAATTGACTTATCCCCTCCACTGAAATTGCTGGCCTTGTGCTAAAATTTTAAATCAATATTCTGTGATGATCCAGCTAACACTTATCTTCTCTCAGTGCATGGCTGATCAGAATGCCCTTCAGGTCTACTTGCTGGATCATTTGAATAAGTGAACACATGTAAAAAACAAAACAAAACACACAGGCACACACTGCCTCCCCCCCTCTCACTCACTCATGACAGGCTTCTGTATAAGTTCTGTCTATCAACTCCATTGACAAGGCATTGGTTGGCCTGGAGCTATAGTAGAAGATACGCAGTGGGAATGAACTCAGAACAAAGTGAACTTCTCAACTATTCAACCATGCCGTGCACCTAACTACACAGCCATGCTTGTGCCCTCAAAGTATATTGTTTGTTCTCAAATACCTCAACTAATTAATTCTGTGGTTGTGATGATTCCAACAATAGCATCCAGTCAATCTTTCTGTATCATTTTTTGGTTTGCCTTTAATTTTTTTGATTCTTATCAATGATTGATGTATCCATTATTAACAATGGTTAAAAAAAAAAGTATTATATACATATATATATATTTTTTCTTCTTTGTTTCAGATTCCTGAATCCTGGAATAATCCAACAGGACAGTACTATATTGGAATTAAGAATGCTTATGATCTCTATCCTAAAACTCTTAAAGAGCGAATCAGCAAGGAACGTACAGATCGTCTTTGGAGTCCACCTCATCGGTTAGCTTTGGCCGAAGTGACCCGTAAACTGGAAGAGTTTGATACTTCACATCCATATCCTAACCCAGTAAGAAATTTAGAAATTTACTTTAGAGTAAAACAACCTCCATTATTATTGTGCAGGTGACACGTAAAAGCACCTACTACACTCTCTGAGTGGTTGGCGTTAGGAAGGGCATCCAGCTGTAGAAACTCTGCCAAATTTAGATTGGAGCCTGGTGTTGCCATCCGGTTTCACCAGTCCTCAGTCAAGTCGTCCAACCCATGCTAGCATGGAAAGCGGACGTTAAACGATGATGATGATGATGATGATGATTATGATGGCAGTGAGCTGGCAGAATTGTTAGCATGCTGAGCAAAATGCTTTGCGGTATTTCTTCCGTCTTCATGTTCTGAGTTCAAATTCTGCCAAGGTTGACTGTCTTTCATCCTTTCGGGGTCGATTAAATAAGTACCAGTTATGCACTGGGGTCAGTGTAATCGACTTAATCCCTTCCCCCAGATTTGAGGCCTTGTGCTTCTAGTAGAAAGGATTATTATTATTATTATTATTATTATTATTATTATTATTATTATTATTATTATTATTATTATTATTATTATTAAGGCAGCAAGCTGGCAGAGACGTTAGCATGCTGGGCAAAATGCTGAGCAGTATTTTGCTCATCGCTATGTTCTGAGTTCAAATTCTGCCAAGTTTGACTTTGCCTTTCATCCTTTTGGGGTCGATAAATTAAGTGCCAGTCAAGTACTGGGGTCAATGTGATCAGTTTTCCCTCTCCCCACAAAAATCCAGGCCTTGTGCCTTTAGTAGAAAGAATTATTATTATTGTTTTATTTCTCAGAGCACTCGGTCTTGTTTGCTCTGGTAGATTCTGAGAGAGCGGATAGCAGCCTGCTGTCAGAGGGTCTCTTCTGCACGTTTTAAGCTTTGATGCTTGGTTCATAATTATTTTGGGAGATATTCAATATCCAGGTACTAATATCAAAATCTCTATACATAGTCACTCAATCTGCTATAATCATGGTTTCCTTTTATCCTTTACCTACCACAACAATATCTGAGCATCAATTAGGGAGTCACATTGGATGATAAAATCCCACAATATCTTATATTCCTTGTTCTCGGTGATTCCTTCTGTTTCATGTTCATACCATTTCCATGCTCTGTCCAGGCTGTACTTTTCACATAGCCTCCAGTGAATGAACTTAGCCATTTTATTGTGCCATTATTATTATTATTAATATTGAGTGAGAGAGCAATGCATGCCATCAAAGTGACAGTGGGGTACAAATATATGAAGCCCAACATTCTCATCATGACCACCCATTTGACAAGAGTACACCAGGCACATGCATCACAACCATATGTGTGCGACATGATGATCTCATATCAAAATAAACAGCACGTCACCTTGCAGGTGGAGCACAGTTAGAATTTTCTTCAAGTTGAGTAGCCCATCCTGTTCAAATGGTCCCTGAATAAGGGTTGTTTAAGGATGATGAATAAAGTACCCATGTTTCCGTAGGAGAATTATTCAAACCCTGAAGAATTCCTCTCAACACTAGGCTATAATGCTCTCCCACTACTCCTGCTTGTGATCAGAGATGTACATATTGTCAGTCACTAAGGGACATGCTTGACTGATGAAGGTCAAGCAAATGATAAGCAAATCTGTGGTATTGAGCTGAATTTAAAATGTAAAGGCAGCGTTGTTATTGTCTTGTCTAGTGTTATCTATATTATTTTTGTACCAGAAAGCTAAGTGTTTGTGAGTATTCTAAATTGTGAAAATTGTTCTATTTTATCTTTAAAAATTTATTTTAGGATGAGTTAAATATCCGTGAAGACTTGACTAACCAGATTGAGATTTTAAACAATTTAGACAAAAAACACAATGACTGTGGTCCTGTTTTTGATTGTGTTGTATTCCATGATGGAGAGACGTGGAGGTAAATATATTTTATCACCAATTAATAAAAATCTTAATGTTGATGATAATAGTAACTTGTGTTAATCATTGCACCAAAGGAAATATTTCTGGGAGGATTTCTTTTATTAGAAATTATAGGAGGGCAAGTGGAATTGGTACTGTGTCATTTTCGTCTGCTTAATCCTGTAAAACCAAAGTTAAGGTTTTGGTCCTCAAAAGTTTCTTGTTTTTATTGTTTTACATTTATTTTAATGGGTGGGTGAGTTTTCAAAATTAGGGTAATTGCATATCATTGGATGAAATATGTTTTTGAAATTGGGTGTTTTTATTATTGCTAATCATTGGAATGGATAGAAACCTGTTGGTAGTTTGGCAATTAAAGTAAGGTACTTACATTACCAAGAATCACAACACAATAGCTTTAGTAAATACAGTTCAATATTTAAGAGATGAGGAATTATGTACATTATGTACATTATTTACATTTGATGGATATTTGTTCTCACCTTGTTTGTTGTTAACACAACGTTTCGGCTGATATTCCCTCCAGCCTTCATCTTAAGGTGTCTTAACCACTATGCCATATGCCCACGGGCGGGTGTATAGCATAGTGGTTAAGAGTGTGGGCTACTAACCCCAAGATTCTGAGTTCAATTCCAGGCAGTGACCTGAATAATAATAATATTGAAAAATACCTTAGGAATGAGAACCCAGGTTCGAAATTTCCCCAAGACACCTGATGAAGGCTGGAGGGTATATCAGCCGAAACGTTGTGTTAACAACAAACAAGATGAGGACAAATATCCGTTAAATGTAAATAATGTAAATAAGCTTTAGTAAAGTTTGATCTTATGATAGTATGGTTGTTAGGTTGACATCTTAATCTCATATGTTGTGACTGATGTAGCTATAGTGTGTTCAGTTATTGTAAGCTTACATAATGCACAGTGAGCATAGTATTGTGTGCTTACATTTACCGAACTAGCCAACACATTCTAATAATCGTCATTAAACATGTTAACTACCATGGCCTATTACTGGAACTTAATGGTGATGTCACGTATTTTATACAGTCACACTACATACATTTTAATTACAAGGAAATTTGTTTTGCATTTTTACAATATTTCATAATTGAATTTTGATATTTCACATTCATGGTATTTGAATATCCTCAAAATCCAGTCTAAGATACAGAATAAGATATTTTCTCAAATTATGAAAATGTTCCTCTGGTAGTGCATATTGCAGTTGTGTGAGGTTTGCAATGAACCACCAACGGTACATGTGGCAGTTAACATGTTATGTCCATGCTTACATGGATTAGATGGAATTTGTATGTGTGTTTCTGCATACTTTTATCTTGACATCATGTGATGGTTGTATACGGGTATCACCATCTTACAAGTGATATCGTTCATTTCTAGTCTTCCAAAGAAAACCTGTCTTGTTATGGGGAAATATTACCTTGCTTGGAAACCAGGAAAGGCATCTAACAACAGGCAATCTGCCTCAATAAACTCCAGCTGACACCTGCAAGCATTGAAAAAGAGACATTAAAACAATAAAGTTGAAGCAATTGCATTTCTCTTAAACGAGATGGTGATGGAGGATGTCTTGTGGTTAACCATTTGTAGTGTTCCCTGAACCTTTTCTTGCCAAGATGTAGCATGGCTTTTGTTTCAGTTTAAAATATATTCTCTTCAATTTCAGGGCCTGTGTCGATACAAGTGAGAAAGGCCAACTCGATCAGTGTGAGCTGTTGGCAAGTTACCGAGAAGAACGGAAATTTGCTCGATTAAGTTACGCAGGTAGATTGTCCCCTTCTTGTAATTTCTTTTCCATAACAACTACGACTGACTCTTTACATGTTAATTTATTTTTCTGTTCTTTTTTTTTTGTGTTTATTCATTTTCTTACAGCTTTATGAGAAAGGGAGTTTTTCTGTATTGAAGATTATAGGAATAAGAACATAATTAAGAAACATATTGGATTGTTAATATTTAAAGTTTCTTGAAATGTCTTAATACATATGATGTAATAATGGTTAAGATGTAAAAGACCTCATCATCATTTAACATCCACTTGTCTATGTTCGCATGGGTTAGGTGGAATTTATTGAGACAGGTATTTTGGGATACAGCCAGTTGACATCTCAGGAGTTTAACATCTCATGTCTATCAATAAGATGTCAAAATGTCATGTTTATTGCAGAAAATATATTTCCAATATTGTCACGAGGCCAGTAATTTCAGGAGATACTGTTTTTCATTTTATAACTGATACATTTTATATGTAAGTAGCTGTTAGACTTTTCAAAATACAACTGTTCTTTTTAATCCAGATATGCTCAACTTTTCTGTGAACATTCACAACAATGGTACTCTTTTGGAGATTGTAACAAATGCTGGTAAGTTATCCTGTTCTTTAATCACTAGCCTTTGCACCTTCTTGTCTGTCTGTCTGTCTCTCTCTCTGCACTTTCCTTCTCTCATTTGCAAATTAACTTTCTTATCTCTGCCTATTTATCTCTCACTTTGGATTTTTTATATCTCTATACCGCACACTATTCTCTGATCCTTCTCATATAAGCATAATATTTTAGTAAATGGCTGTGTGGTTAAGAAGCCCATTTTGCAACCACATGGTTTTGGGTTCAGTCTTACTGCATGCCACCTTGGGCAAGTATTTTCTACTGTACCCCTGCACTGACCAAAGCCTTGGTTATTTGGTATACAGAAACTGTGTGAAAGTCTCTGCATATGTGTGTGTGTGTGTGTGTGTGTGTGTGTGTGTGTATAAAATATGTATGTCTGTGTTATGTTTGCACCCCTCCAAATGGTGTTGGTTTGTTTACATCCCTGTAAGGTATTGGGTCAGTAAAAGAGACTGATAGAAGAACCAAACTTAAAAAAGCTCTGAAGTCAATTTGTTTTGACATCCCTTCGAGTTGGTGCCCCAGCATGGCCATAGTCCAGTGACTGAAAGGAGTAAAGGCTAAAAGATATTAGCACGCAATGTCTCTGTACACCACCCCTCTTCCCTGCTTGAACAAACTGTAACCTGTTACATTTTTTTTTTTTTTTTGTGTGTGTGTCTTAGGCTCTCATGGAACACATGTGGGATGCATAGCTGCTGGATATTTTCCTGAGACTCCAGAAAGAAATGGTGTGGCACCCGGAGCTCAGATAATCTCAATAAAAATTGGAGACACTCGCCTGAAATCCATGGAGACTGGTTCTGCATTAGTTCGAGCAGTAAGTGGAGAAACTGATATTTTAAAAGTGATTTCTTTGTTTGCCGTTGTTTATTTCTTTACTATGGGAAATGAAATTAAAAGGGGTTTTATATATATATATGTTAGCATGCCGCGCAAAATTCTTAGTGGTATTTCATCTGCTGCTACGTTCTGAATTCAAATTCTGCCCAGGTCGACTGTGTTTTTTATTCTTTCAGGATCAATAAAGTAAGTACCAGTTGAGTACTGGGGTCAATGTAATCGACTATCCACCTCCTCCTGCCCAATTTTAGGCCTTGTGCCTATAGTAGAAAGGATTATTATTATTATTATTATTATTATTATGATGATGATGATGAAAATTCCTTCATTCGGCTGCATGGAATGGTCTAACTTGATGTTCTTTTATTTTTCTCTGTTGTAGATGGTCAAAGTCATAGAATATAAATGTGATTTAGTGAATTACAGCTATGGTGAGGCTGCTCATTGGGTAAATGGTGGGTAAGTTGATTCTTTTTTTTTTCATACGTTTGTTTGGTGTGTAGGAAAGGTCCTGCCCCATGGCATTTGCAAGACTCTGAGACCAGTGAAATTGGTGTTGTTAAAATGTTACAAGTCAATGGCTGCAGGAAAACATTCTAGCTTTAAGCAAGGATCCAACTTGTAGCTGTTAAGATCTCGAAGAGAAGGACGTGGGGTGAGGGTTCTCTTGCAAGTTCCTTGGTGATCCCACTGGTGCCATTGCCAAGTGAAAATCATTCAGTACACTCTGTAAAGTGGTTGGCATTAGGGTTTCACAGTCTTGTAGGCCACCAGCCCCTGTTGAACTATTCAACCTATGCAAGCATGGAGAACACATGTTAAATGATGATGATCATGATTATGAAAGTGAAACCCAAATATTGTTGGTTTCACATATTGTTGGTTTGATCATCACTCTGTAGCTTTTAAATAGCTCCAATTCTAAGAACAGTAAAATGTATACACAATGTATAACACATAGACATCAAGAAATTACAAACCTGCCATACACATTCAGATATATGCATAACAAAAGTGTGAGACCCTAAAGAAATGAAAACTTCTATTGCCAGGTGGAGCAGACAGAAACTTTAACCCTTTCCATACCAACAGGGCTGAAACCACCTCTGACTCTGTAGTACAAATGTCTTGTTTTCATAAGTCTTGAATTAAAATCTTCCACCAAACGTTAGTCACAATTTATGTTCCTAACACTAGCTTATGACAACTGAGTTAGTTTATTAAATTCTTTGTTATATTTAAAATTGAAAGAAATACAGCATCTCAAAATAAATACGGTAACGAAATGATTAAGAGAAGAGCAAAGATGTCCATAGCAATCAGTACTGGAAGTAGAGTGGATGAAGTTTATAATAATGTTAAGGATGATGAATAACGAAGATTTCCTACATTGGTGAGTTATTAAACTGATCAGTAACTGACCATTACACATTTGACTGGCAACCCTATTTTTGACTTCTTCTAATTTTTCTCCATCTGGAGGTCAAATCCAAACTAGATCCCAACTGTTCCTCAGCCAGTGACAGAAACTACCAACCCACATGGAATTGCTTCATGTAACAAATTGCAAGCCCTTTGACTTGTTCTTGTTAATGCATGCTCTCATTACCTAATTCAGCATGGTGCCAAGTACCTCCATTTCCAGTGTATTTGACACCATTACAGTGGTGCCGTCTGCATATACAGACTCAACTCTGCTTCCCAGTTTGGGTGGGACATCTTCAGCATCTCCATCATCTGCAGTAATGATTTTGGTACCAAAGCATTGAAAGGAAAAAAAAAAAAAAGAAAACCTAGATGATGTCATAAGACTTGATGATAGACGAGGTAATATCATGAGAAATATGGCTGGTAATTTAATAATTGTTAAGGGATGAAATGCAAAATTGATCCTATGAGGTTTAAACTCAAGACGAAGATTTGGTAAAATTATATACTGAACTCATTTAGCCTTATCGTCATCATTTGGTTGAGCTTAATTAGACGTTTTTAACCCACACATGCCATACATCTCGATCCTGCATTAGTTGAGGGAGGTCTTCGGGGAAGCATCCAGTGTCTGTGATTGGTTGATCTACAACCACTTTAGCCCTATGCTCCACTTTTTCTGCTACACCATAAGATTGAGAAAAACCGATTTTGATTTGATATTCAACTGAACTCCCCAAATGATATCCAAAGAACATAGAAAGAGAGAAGTTTAAATTCAAACATATCTTAACCCTTATAAGATATTTGGGCTAATCTATCAGACTATTCTTTTCGTATTAGAATGAAGGAAGGGCAGATCTGTTAAAGGAAAATATACACAGTTTCTTTGTCTAACTGTGATTTGGATTATCATCATCATTTAACGTCTGCTTTCCATGCTGTCATGGGTCGGACGGTTTGACTGAGGACTGGCAAGCTGGGAGGCTGCACCAGGCTCCAATCTGATCTTGCAAGATTTCTACAGCTGGCTGCCCTTCCTAATGCCAACCACTCTGAGAGTGTAGTGGGTGCTTTTTACGTGTCACCGGCACGGGGGCCAGTCAGGCAGCATTGGCATCGACCATGCTCGAATGGTGCTTTTTATGTGCCACTAGCACGGGAGCCAGTCAGGCGGCACTGGCTACAGAATTTTAAACGATACTCTTGTTCTTTTTGGTATCATGTAGAAATAGTCCAATATCATTTAACTTAGAAGCATCTGTGGTGGTTTGTCTCTGAAGGGTTAAACATATTTTATGACATTATTAGTGCACTGGACAAAATGCTTCGTGGTGTTTCTTTTGGCTCTTTATGTTCTGAGTTCAAATCCTGCTGAGGTCAACTTTGTCCTTCATTCTCTCAGGGTCAATAAAATAAGTACTAATCAAGCACTGGGGTTGGTGGTATTGACTAATCCCTCTCCATCCAAAACTTCTGGTCTTGTGCCAAACTTTGAAATTGTCATCTTAAATTTATGTAAAAATGCTTAAATCTATTCAAATTCTTTGTAGGCGTGTCTGTGATATATTAAGTGAAGTAGTCAACAAACATGGGGTGATTTTTGTGTCCAGTGCTGGCAATAATGGACCTGCGTTGTCTACAGTTGGTGTCCCTGGTGGCACAACTACTTCTATGATCGGTAAGTACTTTTATAGGATTTTTCAATTTCATTTTTTTTTTTAAATTGGTTTGCAAACAGAGACATCAGAGAGTCAGGAGGACACTTTGGTCTTACCTTGTTAAGGATGTGACAATCTCTTTAATACTGGTGCCAGGATAAAATACACAATGTACACTCTGTAAAATGGTTGCTGTTTGGAAGAGCATCCACCTGTAGAAGCTATGTCAAAATTAAACATGAGCAAGGTGTGGATTTCTATACAACCATGTGATTTTCAGTTCAGTCTCATTGCATGGCTCCTTGGGCAAAAGTTCTCTACTTATAGCTCCAGGCCAACCAATGCCATGTAAGTGGATTTGGTAAATGAAAACTGAAAGAAGCCTGTCATATATATATATATATATATATATATATACACACACACACACACACACACACACACATATATACAGTAGAACCTCAGTTTCCAAATGCCTCGGATCCCGAATAAATTGTGCTTATATGTATCTATATCTATCTATTGATATAAAGTACGATTTATTCATGATCAGAGATGTTTGGAAACCGAAGTACTACTGTATATTCGTGTGTGTGTGTGTGTGTGTGTGTGTGTGTGTGTGTGAGTGTTGTGTTACTGTCTCCTTGCCTTGACATGACATGATAGTTGTAAACGAGTGTCACCATAATGCAGGTGGTCTCCTTCGTTTCCAATATTCTATAATATTCTGGTCATGGAAAACAGATATCGAATTCAGGGCCAGCCTTTAGTACTTTTCTCTGACATGAAAATAAAGATGTTGTACAATATTCGTAGCTGTACTGTTGCAGAAAAGCATTATTGATAAATCCTGCCTTTCATTTCTGTCCATAGTTAAAATTGTCTACTTCTTGATGTCAAGATAAAAATTATAGATAACTACAGAAGAGGTAATAATTACAAAGTGTATTGTTTATCAATGATGTCCTCTCCTAAGACTGCCAATCTGGACTGTGCATCACTTCAAGAATCAACTATTCTAGAAAATTACAATTTCAAAATGAATTATGTATTATTTCGTGGTGCTGGAGAAACTTCCATCGGTCTTATAGTTTTCAAAATAACTGTTGAATACCTTTTGGTATTGCTTGTATATATATATATATATATATATATATATATATATATATATTGGATATCTGAATATTTTCTCGTATGATAATGTTGTCTTCTTTAGGTGTTGGTGCTTGTGTGTGTCCCTCTATGATGGTTGCTGAATATTCTTTGCGAGAAAGACTGCCAATTATGCAGTATCCTTGGTCTTCCAGAGGACCTGCGTAAGTGATTCCATTTTTTTTAGTATATTTTTCTTTTCAGTATTTTTTTTTCAGTGATCTAGCAAATATCATTTTTGTCTTATGGTATTATCTAAGTTTATTTAATTTTTTTAATGTTTTAGCACTTGAGTCATTTTCGTAGAGGCTGGAGGTGTTGAAGGTCTCCCACGTGAATTGGAACACAATGCATTGTGGGTTGGTGGTATCTGTCACTGAGCTGAGGATCCACATAGGTACTTGGAGAATAATTTAAACCAGATCCCTAAGTAGAGGAAAACATTGGGAGTTGAATGGCCAGGCCTACCCAGAAATAGACTCTTGTGGAGCTTTCAGGTCAGGCATTTTGGTCGATTTCTTGCAATCATTGATCTGGCAGTGCCCTAATGAGTAAGCATTACCTGTCCTAGATAAATTCTGTGGGCACAGAAGTACCTTCAACTGGACCTATCCAAGATCTGATGACACTATCTGAACTATCTGCAATCAGTCAGGGAATTGTTGATTTGTGGGGATTGTTGAAAAGCTGCTATTATGTGTAGGATGGATCTGTCTATCTACTGGTTCTATCATGAAGGTCAACCTGCTGCTTTCCTCTGGTAATGAAAGATAGCTAGTCTACCCATGTCTGGTGGTGCTGGCAAAGGAAGTGGTGTGGTAGATGGGCATGCCTGAAAGGTTTATGGACTAGACTTTTTCACAGCCAAGTTCTCATTAACTTCAAGTATCACTTACTGAGGAAGGTTAACTCAAACTCCATTGATATTAGAGAAGGGCTGGAGAGAACTGTTCAGCTGGTTTGGGTTCTGGGAAATGTGTGTGTTGGTGTGTACCATGAAGTCACAATAAGTCTCTCTCTTGGAGTTTGAATGAACTCAATGGAATCCAAGGACTACGTGGTAGTGTTAAACTGGGAAGTGTGATGTGCTTTCTCTTCCTCCATGACGTATTATTTACTAAATATACTACAGCATTTGGTTACTTTCTCCCCTATTGAGATGTCCTCTAGCGCAGGGGTTTTCAAACTGTGGTCCGCGGACCACAGGGGGTCCGCAAGGACAAGACAGTGGGGCCGTGGGCAGCAAATACTTTTTATGGGCAATTTGATTTTATATGTTTTTTAATTGAAATCTTTTAATTGACAATAAACCTATTTTTTAAATACTGTTAAATAAATAAATGTAAAAATATATGTTATTTTAAGCAAATATTTATGTATAAATTTCATAAGCGTTTAAGGTAAAGCCTGAAATATAAAGGGGTCCGCAAGTCAAAAAGTTTGAAAACCCCTGCTCTAGCGGACAGGGAGATAAGTTTATAATATTTGGTCAGATTAAGTTTGGTTGTTAAAGTCATGTTCTTGTAGCATTAATCTGAAGTTAAGGAATAAAGAAAAGACTCATTTAAGTTTTTCAAAAAATGACCTTAAGCCTCTTGAGTAGAAATCGTTTAATAATATTGACTTATTGGTTGTTGTAATTGTCATTATAATCTTAATTATCATTATCTTCAGACCTGATGGTTTTATGGGTGTATGTATCAGTGCTCCTGGCGGAGCAATTGCTTCTGTTCCTAACTGGACCTTGAAAGGATGCCAGTTAATGAATGGAACCAGTATGAGTTCTCCAAATGCCTGTGGCTGCATTGGTAAGTTCACTTAATGATCTTTCACTTGAATTAATACTCATTAGTAAAGATTTTTCCAGTTCCTTTCTTGTCTTGAAAACAAAAACTAATGTTTTGATATATCTCATTTATTTACATGTTCTCTGTATCATCATCGTCGTTTAACTTCCGTATTCCATGCTAGCATGGGTTGGACGATTTGACTGAGGACTGGTGAAACCGGATGGCAACACCAGGCTCCAATCTGATTTGGCAGAGTTTCTACAGCTGGATGCCCTTCTTAACGCCAATCACTCAGAGAGTGTAGTGGGTGCTTTTACGTGTCACCTGCACGAAAACGGCCACGCTCGAAATGGTGTCTTTTATGTGCCACCCGCACAAGAGCCAGTCGAGGGGCACTGGCAACGATCT
>NC_068989.1:10532868-10536950 GCF_001194135.2 Octopus bimaculoides
GTCTTGAAAACAAAAACTAATGTTTTGATATATCTCATTTATTTACATGTTCTCTGTATCATCATCGTCGTTTAACTTCCGTATTCCATGCTAGCATGGGTTGGACGATTTGACTGAGGACTAGTGAAACCAGATGGCGACACCAGGCTCCAATCTGATTTGGCAGTGTTTCTACAGCTGGATTAGCTGGATGCCCTTCCTAACACCAACCACTCAGAGAGTGTAGTGGGTGCTTTTACGTGTCTTGTAGGGAGATATTTTTTGCATACTTATTTTATCATTTAGTTAATTTAACCTGTCATCACCTGGCATAAATCTACCTCCCTCATTACTAATCTCCCTCAGTCAAGGGTCTTGTCTTGGAAGTTACTTAGTGACCTTGTTAATACTAGTGTGATGTCGAATTGTTTTGCTTAAAGATCAAACAAGAATTTTTTCCTGGTAATATCATCCTCAGGTGGCGAGTTGGCAGAAACGTTAGCATGCCAGACAAAATGCTTAGTGGTATTTCATCTGCCGTTACGTTCTGAGTTCAAATTCCGCCGAGGTCAACTTTGCCTTTCATCCTTTCGAGGTTGATAAATTAAGTACCAGTTACACACTGGGGTCGATGTAATCGACTTAATCCCTTTGTCTGTCTTTGTTTGTCCCCTCTATGTTTAGCCCCCTTGTGGGCAATAAAGAAATAAGAAACGTTAGCATGCCGGGAAAAATGCTTAGCGGTATTTCGTTTGTCTTTATCTTCTGAGTTCAAATTCCGCCGCAGTTGACTTTGCCTTTCATCCTGTAGGGGTCGATAAATTAAGTACCAGTTGCGTACTGTGGTCGATCTAATTGACTGGCCCCCTCCCCAAAAATTTGTGGCCTTGTGTCTAGAGTAGAAAAGAATATCATCATTGTCAGCCTAGTACCCTCCCTGTGTCCAGGGTTCAACTTGCCAAAACTCTCTAGTTCCTTATGTGTTGTGCTACATGTATACAATCAGCCAGTCTCTTGTTTGCATCCTTTGATGTCTTCAGTTCACAAACTTCTTTGACAGCATTTTACTCTCTTCTTCTCCATACTTCTTGTCAGGTTAGTCTTTGGCAGTGACTTGTAGTGCATTGTATGATAGCTTTGACAATATGGTTATTTAAGGAAGAACTAAAAACCGGTAATATATATTTTTGTGAATCTTCTTTTCCGTTTTACTTATTCCTTTTCCTGATTCTTTATTACAGCGTTGATTTTATCTGGTTTAAAAGCCAACTCAATACCTTACAGTCCTTTCAGTGTAAGACGAGCACTTATGAATGCAGCACAGCCGATTGAAGGTTGTGAACCTTTTGGCTTAGGTGCTGGTTTATTGCAGGTAAATATTATTGATAATTTATGGTTGTTATTTTATTTAATTAAATCTTATTAAATAGTAGAAAATAAGGAAAAAAAAGAAAGAAAAAAAAGGTAGGAGTTTTATACAGTACACCTAGTCTAAACTATGGAGGAACAAAAGGTGTGGGATTAAAGGCAGGCAAAAGTAGGTAAACAGGAAAGGTAGACATATGTGATGGTGCATGCAAAAACTATTAACATGGTGAAAAATTTGAAATGGTGTTTTATGTTTTATTCAGAAAGAGCATAATTCACAGATTTCAGAACACTTAAAATTTTTCAAATATCTTAATATTTGACTGAGATATGCCATTTTTTTCGGATAAGTAGATGCAACCCAGAAAAATGGACCTTTTTGAGAAAACTGTGTTTGAAGTTGAGACCTAAAGACTTTGAAAACTAAAGACTTTTCACAACTTTAGCCTTTTCTCATTCAATGAATGGGTAGGACTCTTGGTATTCAAGCTATAGTCATTTGCCACAACTAGTATTTAAAGAAGACCCAGTATTGACTTCAACCCCATTTTTCTTAGTTCTTTATTTTGTGACATCTAATGGGTTTTCCCATGTGCCATCACATTATGTGGCAGACACACAAGAATATATACCAGTAAGAGTATACATGTGATAAATTCCTTCAAAATATTTTATTTTGCCTCTCAATTTTACGAAAGTGAGAATATTTTCTGATAGTTTTCTCATGTTTCCTTCATTTCTTTCAAATTCATTTATAGGTTGAAAAAGCTTACGACTTTTTGACAAATTTTTCTGAAGCAAAGGAACGCAACGTGCAGTTTCTTGTCACTGTTCCAGGAGGAAACCGTGGCATCTACATAAGAGATATCTGCAAACTTAACAAAATCAATGAAATATCTGTATCAGTAGAACTATCCTACTTAGAAAATAAAACTGGTAAATATTGTTTGAACAATTTATCTTCATTCCTTTCCTTTTCTTTGCAGGTTTTTTTTTCTTTTTTTTCTGTAATACCAAGTGTGGAATACTTTTGAAAATTCAAGCATTTACATAAATGATTGGTGTAAATATTTCTTTGCACTTAAAAACATTTAACATTCAATTCAAATTACGACAAACATAAATAAACAAACGAAGTTTGCTTTTAGAAGCGTTGAGATGTCTTAGAAAGTTAAAGAAGTGATTTTTTTAAATTCTCAATCGCAGGATAATGCTAATAATATAGCCTGAACAGGATAAACTACCCCTATTTTGCAGAGAAAAGTGTAGGTGGCTAGCTGTGGACACGAACTCACATACCCGTGATTACGCGTCTCGATGCTTTGACCGATTAAGCTAAACTACCCACTACAGATTCCTCTGCAAATTTAAGATGTATAGAAATCTCGCTTTATTGGGACCCGTACCCGTTGTCATCAATGCTAATCAAGGCAGATAGAATGGTTTACTCTGCTTAATATAAATTATAATGCAAGGTCTGTTCCAAGATATGAAATTGAGCTGAGATCAGCATGTTTGTCTTGTAGTCATTTTGCAACCAGTAATATCAAAGGTAATACCATAATTCATCAATATAGTTTCCAATCTTTAGCCTAAGCATGTGCTATATTCACAATGTTTATAAATATTGTGAATATACACTCTGAATGTTGGGTTAGTAGTTTGGAAAACTTTAATTTTGACAATAATTTACCTGGCTGTATGGTTAAGAAGCTTGCTACTTAACCATACGGTTTCATATTAAGTCCCACAATGTGGCACCTTGGGCAAATATCTTCTACAATATACTTGGGCCAACTAAAGCCTTGTGAGTGGATTTGGCAGATGGAAACTGAAAGAAGCCTCTGTGTGTGTGTGTTGTTGTTGTTGTCTTTTTGCAGATTTAGTCATTTATAGTAATTGTCTTTTTGTGCTTTGGTTTTGTAACTAGTTTCTTTCATTCAAACCAAAGAAGTCTTTAGGGGAATCTGAAAAAGTCAGATATCCATTGTTAATCTTTCACTTGATTTTTGCTTCCATATTTCTGTATTACAATTATGAGCTGGTGGAATTGTTAGCATGCCGGACAAAATGCCTTGTGGTATTTTGTCCGTATTTGCGTTTGGAGTTCAAATGCCAGTGGGATTGACTCTGCTTTTGATACTTTCGGAGATGATAAAATAAGTACCAGTTGAGGACCGGTTGATCTAATTGGCTTAGCCCCTCCCCTGAAATTGCTGGCCTTGTGCCAAAATTTGAAACCAATATAATGAGATGTTATTAATTCACCTTTACAGTGCAAGAAGATAAAATTGATTTCAATCTACAACTTTGTTTGACTTGTGATGCATCCTGGGTTGAGATCCCATCTCATCTAGAGCTGAACACGTTCCGGTCTATCGGGGTTCAAGTTGATCCTCGTGGATTACCACACGGAGCTCATTATACTGAAGTAAGTTTTTTTTTTTTTTATTGAACCTTATACCTTGAGCTTTTACCACATAATCAATGCAATAAGAGGAACGGACTGGACGAGGAAGGAAATATGATATGCTAGATGTATAACACTGAATCCTCAAGTGGCAAACCATTGGGAATCAGTGTGAAGTATTGTTTTCAACTAGATAGAGATGATATATTTTCAATTCCTGGCACTTGTGCTGGTGGCATGTGAAAAGACATTTGAGCGAGGTCGTTGCCAGTGCTGATGGACTGGCTCCTGTGCAGGTGGCACGTAAAATACACCATTTTGAGCG
>NC_068989.1:10536960-10542745 GCF_001194135.2 Octopus bimaculoides
CTCCTGTGCAGGTGGCACGTAAAATACACCATTTTGAGCGTGGCTGTTGCCAGTACCACCTGACCGGCCTTCGTGCCGGTGGCACGTAAAAGCACCTACTACACTCTCGGCATGGTTGGCTTTAAGAAGGTCATCCAGCTGTAGAAACTCTGCCAAGTCAGATTGGAGCCTGGTGTAGCCATCTGGTTCGCCAGTCCTCAGTTAAATCGTCCAACCCATGCTAGCATGGAAAGCGGACGTTAAATGATGATGATGATGATCTATAAACAGTGTATTAACAACAGCAGTAATAATTGTACTCCTATCATTTTGTTAACAAGAAAGTTTCCTCAAGGTCTTTATTGCTGTTCTGTAACAAACTTATTTGCTTTCATCTCATATATATGATGTGTTCAATTGTTATCAAACAAGTACGCTATGAACCTTGAGGGTGTGTTGGCCTTATGGTTAGGGTGTTGT
Organism: Octopus bimaculoides; assembly: GCF_001194135.2. NCBI lineage: Eukaryota > Metazoa > Mollusca > Cephalopoda > Octopoda > Octopodidae > Octopus > Octopus bimaculoides. The sequence goes on from NC_068989.1 coordinate 10,537,420, forward strand.
ATTCTTGATCATAAGACTGGTTCCACTTCCAGAACCAGGTAGTGCGTTGTGTTCCCTAGCAGAACACTTCATTTCACATTGTTCCAGTCTACTTTAGCTATAAAATAAATTCCAGCAAAAGCTGGGAAGTTAATCTTGTGATAGACTGGCATCCTGCTAAGTTGAGGTGTGTTGTAATCTTAGTCATTTATATAGCATGGATACCTGGTTGAATTCCAGTCTTATGACAGACCTAACTTGGTGAACGTATATTTATGATTTTCATTGGTAAATGGAATTGCCTCATTTTATTGTTTGTTATTCCTTGTTAATTTGTATATTTTGTTTTCAGATAAAAGCATTCGATGTCTCCTGTCTGGCAAAGGGTCCTGTATTTACTGTACCAATCACAGTTATTGTTCCTATAAAGTAAGTATGTTTCAGTTCTCAGTCTGGAAGTCCTCATATATTTGGAGCTTTTACTGAATATTTCTATTGTAAAGGATAGAATAATGCTAATGATAATAAGCATCTCCCCACTTAATAATATAGCAGTTTGGCACAGTAATTTGAATTGATTCTAATTAAGTAGTTATGGATTTCATCCCACAGAATGGCACCATGGGCAAGTGTCTTTTACCATGTCCCTGAGTTGACCCAAGATTTGTGAGTGAAATTGGGTTAAAAGAAATAGTGTAGAAGTCTGTCAGGTAGATGATACCCATATTTAGGTTGTAAGCTTAACCTGTAGTCCAGTGTAACTCTACCATCTGGCCCTTGGTGGGGGCCTTTGAGAGGTGTCCAAGAATTCTGATCAGGTTTCCCGTCTGACAATAATTCAATTTCTGGACGCACTACTGTTTCGTACGGCCATAATCTTTGACTTCTGTTTTCTTTCTCTTTCTCCCCACCCCCTGCAGGGGGATTACTCTTCCTCCTCTGACTGGGCTAAGGAAAATAAAACGACCCGTTACAGAGTATAACCTTTTTACTTGCAAACTACAACTGTTTACTTAGAACCCCCCCCCCAAAAAAAAAAAACCCCTGTGTTTTTAGCCATCTTCCAGAACAAAATATCAAAATGTTGCTTGCTTAACTTTGTTAGAATAGTCACAGATATTTCATTAGCAAACAGTTTTAAATGCTTTTTTTTGTTTCCTGTATGTGGTATCTTCTTCACACATTGACCATTGTTTCAGAATTACTGACGATGTCCATCACACTGTTTCTTTTACTGACGTCAAGTTTAAGCCAGGACAGATTAAAAGACATTTTATTCATGTACCAGAAGGAGCTACGTTTGGAGGTATTCTCACCATTTGTTTAAAAATGTCATTTGTTGTTTTTATTTTACTATGTTGCTAAGTGTTGCTAGCTACACTGTTGCAGATGTTTGTGACTGTTGCTAATCACACCATAATAGATTCCTTCAGTGTCGTTTAAACTATACTATAATGGGTGCCTTGCATGTTGCTAACTGCAATGTCAAATATGTTTTGATTGTTACAAACTACTTGTAAAATGTTTCAGATGTCGCTATCTTGTGCTGTTATTTAGTGAGATACAAATTTACACTGCTTTAGAGATTCTGAATGTGATTAGCGACTTTTATAATGTTTCGACCATTATTAACTACACTAGTGTAATTGGTCTCCATAGTACCTGAGAAGTTACTATATTGCATGACAGGATTGTCAGTTTTTTGGGAAGTTATCACTCAGCTATTGAGTTTCCTACATGTTGCTAACCACATTGTTATAGCTGTTGAAAATTGGTAATTGGTATTGTGTGTGTTGTTTATTATGCTGAAATTAGATCTCTGTTGTAAATACTTCTGTGTGTTGTTTATGATACCATTTCAATAATGCTGTGTTGCTAACGTATGTGTGCTACTAAACACATTCTTGTAAAAATTCTTTATTGGCCAACAAAATATGAATATTAGCATAAAAAATTTCATTTCAAGTATTTCTGTTTTTTACCATGTGGAGTCCCCCAGAGCAGCAGTTTCCAAACTTCGCTGCACCACAGATCAGTTTCATGCAAAACAATTTTTCCATGGACTGGAGATTCACATGCATAACGAAGTACTATAAATTGCATTGGATCTCCTGATATAATAATGAGTGTAGTGTTTTTATATATTTGTATGTATATGTATGTATGTGTGTGTGTGTTTGTGTGTGTATATATTGTGTGTATGTATGTGTATATATTGTGTGTATGTATGTGTACACACACAGTAGAATAAGAAATATATAATCCACTCTGTGGGGTGGTTGGTGTTAGGAAGGGCATCCGGTCATAAAAACCACGCCAAAACAGACTGAAACCTGATGCAGTCTTCTGCCTTGCGTGTTCCTGTCAAAATGTCCAACCCATGACAGCATGGAAAGTGGATGTTAAATGATTGCTGATTATGATGATGATGCATATATTGAAAGAGAGAGAAGATGGGGAGATAGTTGAGGTAGGATTTTTGCAGCTGGATGCTCTTCCTGTTGCCAACCCCTACCTGTTTTTAAAGGAAGGCAATTTGGAATTTTAATTCCAGAGGGATTTGGAAACACGGAACTAGAGGACAATTTGTTGACAGGGAATATCAACAAATGTTAACAGTAACAGCTCAGACTCAAACAGTCACGTCACTGCCTGTTGTGTAGTTCAGTGCAGATTGTAAACATTTGCACAGACACACACATGCGTGCAGCAGGTCTCTTTCGGTTTCTGTGTACCAGATTCTTTCACGAGGCATTGGTTGGTCATGCCATGAAGTAGGACTACCCAATGTCATATGGTTGAGAGACAAACTTATACATATATATGTATGTGTATACATATGTATACATGTATAAACCTGTTCACATGCATAGATATCATCATCATCATGCACGTGTGTGTGTGTGTGTCTATCATCATCATTTAACGTTTGCCTTCCATGCTGGCATGGGTGGGATGCACACACCTATATATGTTTGTGTATGTACATAAATATACATGTATAAACAGACATGTGTTTGTATATATATGTATGTATGGTATGCATGTATGTATATGTCTGTGTTTAATATTATACATATTTAGTCATTGTGTTTAATTTCTAATGGGTAATTATTTAACATTTCTACATTTCTAGTTTTGAAGATTGAATCAAAAGACACAGAAAAAAGCTGTCGTTTCCTCTTACACACCCTCCAGCTGTTGCCTCAGTGTCAATACCGGAAACATGAATTTGACAAGCTTGTCACCCTTTCAGACCAAGGAGAATTTGTACAGTCTTTTCCAGTCTTGGTATGTATCACAATACTATTTAGAATAATATAATAATGAAATTATTGTGTATAGTGCTCAGGTGCACTACAACTCATCAAAGGTGCATGTACAGTACATGGAATTATGTACAAAAGTCAGGAAAGGGAACAGTGTATGAGTCATGATATACATATGTGCATGCGTATAGAGGGGGGGGGGATATCAGGTGTAAGTGTTGGTGAATTTCAGGAAGCATGGAGGTTTTAAAGGATGCAATGTCTCAGCAACTAACAACTGATGCAGGTAGTTTGTTTCATGCTTCAGAAACTCTGAGTGTGAAGAAATGTTTCCGAAAATCATCAGTTGATGCTCTTCACATGTGGATGCTGTTGAAAAAACCCTGTTTTCTTTGTGTTCTGATTAGGCAGCTTCATAGAAATGTCCTTCAATTAGCATTTCATATATCATCTTCATATTTTTGTTGATTCTAACCCATTACCTATGCTAGCATGGAAGGTGGACGTTAAACGATGATGATGTAACCGCCACAGCTTGTTACTGGAGCTTAGTGGTAATGCTATGTATTTTGCACAGTCACACTGTTTAATTATATTGAAATGTAATTTTATTCTTTAATTCTTTTACTTGTTTCAGTCATTCGACTGTGGTCGTGCTGGAGCACCACCTTTTAGTCAAAGAAATCGATCCCAGGCCTTATTCTTTGTAACCTGGTACTTATTCTGTCGGTCCCTTTTGCTGAACATTGGTTGTCAAGTGATGGTGGTGGGATCAGACACAAAGACACACACACACACACACACACACACACACACACACACACACATGCATATATAGATATAGATGACAGGCTTCTTTTCAGTTTCTGTCTACCAAATCCATTCACTAGGCTTTGGTTGGCCTGAGGCTATAGCAGAAGACACTTGCCTAAGGTACTATGCACTGGGACTGAACCTGAAACCATGTGGTTGGGAAGCAACGCCTGTGTCTATCTGTTTGCATTTTAACAATATTTCATAATCGAACTTTAATATTTACCACTCATATTATTTAAATATTCTTGAAACCATTTCAAAGATATAGATTAAACTATTTTCTCAAATTATGACAATGTACCACTGGTGGTGCATATTGCAGTTGTGTGGGGTTTGCAATGAACCACCAGTGGCACATGTGGTGGTTAACATTTTAATATCTTTAACTTTTGGCAATGTCAGTTAAATGAGTCAGCTGCATCCTTGCAGCTGTAGGACCGAACATTCAAAGCTCTGATTCAACTACTTTCTAATAAGTACCCAGTGATGCTCGTTGACTTATCTCAGTTTCATGTATTTTATCTCCTAGCAATAGTCATCATCATCATCATCATCATCATCATCGTCGTTTAACGTCCGCTTTCCATGCTAGCATGGGTTGGACGATTTGACTGAGGACTGGTGAAACCAGATGGCTACACCAGACTCCAATCTCATTTGGCAGAGTTTCTACAGCTGGATGCCCTTCCTAATGCCAACCACTCAGAGAGTGTAGCAATAACTTAATGAAATAAGTACCAGTTGTGCAGTGGAGCGTTTGTAATCGATTCACCCCCACCCCCACAATTGCTGAACTTTGAAACAATTATCATTAACAGCATTGGATAAGTAAATTGGTGGAGCATCAGACAAAATGCCTTATGGTGTCGTTTCCAGCTCTTTATGTCCCAAGTTCAAATTCCAACTTTGCCTTTCATCCTTCCAAGATCAGTGAAGTACTAAGCATCGGCTAGTACCAGTTTCCCTGAAGACTTTTATGGTCTACCTCTGTTCCATTGGTTTTCCACTGTCCTGAACCTATCCAAGTAAACTAATTCTTACATGGCAGCCACTACTGTAGTTGCTTGACCTTCTAGAAACAGCCACCAAATCTTCCTAAAATATATATATGTGTGTGTGTGTGTGTGTGTGTATGTATGTATGTATGCATATGTTTGTCTGTCTGTCCCCCCAACATCGCTTGACAACCGATGCTGGTGTGTTTATGTCCCCGTCACTTAGTGGTTTGGCAAGAGAGACCGATAGAATAAGTACTAGGCTTA
>NC_068989.1:10542755-10543691 GCF_001194135.2 Octopus bimaculoides
GTTTGGCAAGAGAGACCGATAGAATAAGTACTAGGCTTACAAAGAATAAGTCCTGGGGTCGATTTGTTCGACTAAAGGCCGTGCTCCAGTATGGCCGCAGTCAAATGACTACAACCAAATAAAAGAATAAAAGAAAAAAATAAGAATTAGTATATTTAATGTAAAGAGATTTAAAAAGCTGATTAGATGTCAAAGTATGTTTGGAGTTATCCCCCATACTTAACCCTTTTTTTTTTTTACCTCATTCTAGTTAGATTTTTAATACTCAAGGCATTAAATTTTTGAGTTACCTGATTGTTTAATTGTGCTTAATTACCCTCCTACACCAACCACTTGTCTCCTATTTCTTGTCTGCCTATCTCTCTTGTTATGCCTTTTTAATGTTCCTACAATAGCCCCGTGGAGGCGCAATGGCCCAGTGGTCAGGGCAGCGGACTCGTGGTCATAGGATCGCAGCTTCGATTCCCAAACTGGGCGTTGTGAGTGTTTATTGAGCGAAAACACCTAAAGCTCTATGAGGCTCCGGCAGGGGATAGTGGCGAACCCTGCTGTACTCTTTCACCAACAACTTTCTCTCACTCTTACTTCCTGTCACACTGTCACACTGAATCTTCCCCAAGAACTACGTTAAGGGTACACGTGTCTGTGGAGTGCTCAGCCACTTGCACGTTAATTTCACGAGCAGGCTGTTCCGTTGATCGGATCAACTGGAGCCCTCGACGTCGTAAGCGACGGAGTGCCAACAACAACAACAACAACAACAACAATAGCCCCATCCCCCAAAACTATAATTTTTTTTTTTTTGGTTCCATTATGTCATATTGCAGAGTCCCCCAGTTTCAAAACACATGTAAGCAATTTATGAAAACAAAATTCCCATACTCTTGGTATGTTAAATAAAATTTCTTACCTTCTTCCTGAAAATGTTAGAATCAC
>NC_068989.1:10544018-10547719 GCF_001194135.2 Octopus bimaculoides
TCGGACCTACCAAAGCCTTGTGAGTGGATTTGGGAGACGGAAACTGAAAGAAGCCCGTCGTATATATATATATATATATATATATATATATATATATGTGTGTGTGTGTTTGTGTTTGTCCCCCCAACTTCGCTTGACAACCAATGCTGGTATGTTTACGTCCCCGTAACTTAGCGGTTCGGCAAAAAGAGACCGATAGAATAAGTACTAGGCTTACAAAGAATAAGTCCTGGGGTCGATTTGCTCGACTAAAGGAGGTGCCCCAGCATGGCCGTTCCACAAAATATTTCGTCATCACCGCCATATTTATTTCTACAAAATTATCCCTCGCCATTCTCTCCCTTATAATTTCCAAAAAGGTATCGCTGACTTGAATTTTGAAACGCCCTTTTGTCAAGTGTCAATTTGTCAAAAAAGCTTTATTTATAACAGTACTAACATATGGAATAATATTTTCGCCTGGTGTTCTAACGATTCTGCCAGTTTGCTGCCTTAATGTAATGTATTTATTATGGTGCTTTACTTTGTTTCTCTCACTCTGTCTTCTGATAATGCAAATATTAAAAATAACGACATGGGTAGATTGGCAGAGTCCACTGCAATTTATTGTTACCTCATTAATGGTGTTTTTTTATTTTATTTCACAGGATAGCAATATACTGGAAGTTTGCCTTGCCAAGTGGTGGGCCAATCTGGGTGAAGTAACTCTAGACTACTCTGTCACTTTCCGTGGAATAAGTGTTGATTCAAAGCAAATTGTCATGGTACAGTATTCTTTGATAATTCTACTTTGCTAAATGTTAGCATTTTGTTGAGAACTTGTATGCACACACATAAACACACACACACACACACACACACACTATGTATATTGATGTGTATATATATATATATATATATATATACATACAGTAGGCTTCTTTCAGTTCCTGTCTACCAAATCCATTCACAAGGCTTTGGTTGGCCTGGGGCAATAGTAGAAGATGCTTTCCCAACATTCCACACAGTGAGACTGAACCTGGAAACAAATTGTTGGGAAGCAAGCTTCTAACTCACACAGCCATGCCTGTGCCCGTGTGTTCAAATCCTGAAAATGCTATTCTTTTGTACTCTTGGGCAATGTAGACAACTCTGTTTGTGCCAGTTAACTAAGAGACCTTTTAATAGTGATATAAAATGGATTTTACTACATGTGCACACACACACACACACATTCTCTGTCTCTCTCTCTCTCTTTGTCGCACTCATTCACGCACTCAAACAACACTTGATCTACTATTCCTACAAATCCTCGAATTTTCAGAGCCATCTTAGTTACTATATAAACTTTAAAAATACCTGCTGCAAAGCCATATCAATTATATAAAATATAGATATACTTGATGTCATATCCTCTTAGCTATGTAAAATCTAGAAAAAAAAAAACCCTTATGTAAAATAATATCAAGAATGAAAATTTGTGAATAGTCATTATAAAATTTGCAAGTTTTTTCAGAGAAAGGTGAATTTTGTAAGTTGCTTGTTTATTATTTTGAATGAGTTGTATCTTGTGTTGTTTTTTTCTGTAGCATGCAGCTGATGGTATAGCTCGGTGCAATGTTAAAGCTACTCTCAGGCACGAAGAAATCTGTCCGAGCGTTTGTCTCAAGTCTTTAGCACAGCCACTTCGGTAAGTTTACTTTAGCTGCTTTGTTTTTACGAGCCTATCACCAGCACAACCATCATTGTCATCATCATCATCATCATCACTATTGCAAAAAAAAAAAAATTTTTTTTTTCTTATCTTTTGCAGACCTGCTGAACACAAATTACGAAGTTTAAATGGTCCAAGAGATTTATTACCAGAAGGGCGACAAATTTATGCAATTGAATTGACTTACAACTTCCATTTGGTATGTATTGCTAAATTCATTAATTTCTATGGAGACTTCTATGTGTATGTATTGTTATTGAGATAAGCCACATGAGATAATCTTTAGTTCTGTGATACAGAACTGTTTATTTTAACTCTTACGGTGTGGGCACCAAATATACTCAGTTCACTGCATGGGAAGTGGAACCAAGTTAACTCATTTTTGATAGTGAGATACTTTCTGGAATTCTCCACATTTCATATGATGTGGTATGCACATTTTATTTTTTGCTAGTTAATATGAAGAGGTTATGATTAGCATATTGCACCATCAGCAAACATTTAATCAGTACAGTGAGGGTTAAAGTGTTCATATTTAAATTAAAACTTTGTCTTAAATTCATGGGAGAACCCTCTTGTTAATTGATGTTTACATACCAATTTTATTCAGAAATAAATAAAAGGAAAAGTTAGTTATTTTACTTACTAGTATTATCAAGTTAGAAAATTACTATTTTAAATCTCACAACGTGAGATATTCAGCAACAGTACTTTGTAGTAAAGATTGTTTGCCAACATAACATGGCAGTCCTGGTTTAGGCCCAATGTAGCTGTAATTTAGCCCCAGGAGACATTGTCTGCAGCTGGCTATACGACATGATCTGTATCCTTATATTTTCCCTTGTTCGAAAATATAAGAAGGCAGATCGTGTCGTACAGCCAACTGGAGACGATGTCTCCTGGGGCTAAATTACAGCAACATTAGTCCTAAACCAGTACTGCCATGTTATGTTGGCAAACAATTTTTACTACATAGTATAATCAACTTTCAGACTACTCATTACAAATATGGTTATTGCCCTTATGCTGTGTACAGAAATATCATGACCACAGTAATGAACTTTTTGAAATAGAAAAAATTTGGTGTAAATTTTCCTTCATATATATGGTTGTTGAGCAAAATAAACCATGCATATATGACAGATTTGGTTTTGGTTCACTGCGCTCATTTTTCAAATCCTGCTGAGGCCATTTTGCCTTTTGTTCTTTTGAGAGTCAGTAAAAAAAATTTATCTGTCTGGAGCAGTGAATTGTCTGAAGTGTAGAAATGTTGAACCTTGTAGTATTTGTTCTCTGTGTTGTGTGTCAAATTCTGCCTAGGTACCAAAAGAAAGAAAAGCACTGTCGCCAACCCAGCAATAATCTAGTGTGATAACTAAAGCAAATTGTCTAAACCTAGGCCAGAACCAAATACTATATTTGATGGTATAAAAGACACATAAGGTATATTAAATGCATCCCAGTTTCAGCAGCACATATTCAGGGAAAATGGTTTTTAGGTGTATCAAAATATGTAATATTAGCTTATAGGAGGCCCACCTTTGCATGTAGGACCTGGAGTGATTTTTTTCAGACTTCTTTTTGTTTTTTAGAAATAATACATTTCTAAATCTCTCAGAGAGATTTATGCAGTAGCAGCACAATAAAGTGATAGTATGTTGTCAACTATCAACTGTGAATATGCTTCCTTTGTTACCATTTTCTCCTTCCTTTTCTCTTTGTGAAATATTCAACTATAAAATAGAAAGAGAAATTAAAACTTGAATTGATCTATTTTAATTCTCCATTTCTTTTTAGAGCAAAGGAGAAGAAGTCACACCTGATTGCTCTTTGCTTAGTGACCTGCTTTATGAATCAGAATATGAGAGTCAACTGTGGATGTTGTTTGATTCCAATAAATATTTCATCAGTGCAGGAGATGCATACCCCACACGTGTAAGATGTGTAGTCATTTTTTTTTTTTTCCACCTGTTATTTGAATTTTGTTTTTGGCATATATATATATATA
>NC_068989.1:10548261-10555623 GCF_001194135.2 Octopus bimaculoides
TATATATATATATATGTATATATATATATACACACATACCAGCATCATTTACAGAGCCCACTCAACATGGTTGATCGGGGGGGGGGCTCTTAAGACAGCCTTTATATAAAGCCTGGACTGTATGAGACATGGCTCATCATCTGGTGGGCTTCAAAGTAATTTTTTGTTAGGCATGCCACTCAGAAAGTTCTACACGCCTCGGGTTTCCCATGACTGCTCTATATGGTTGCTCAGTTTGTTAGAGATGGTTACAAAGCCTCATCCATATCACACCATATACCATCTTGATGGTATATGGTGTAATAAAAAAAACAAAACAGACGGAAAATGTAGTCTAAAATAAAGCATTAAAAAGATGTGATCATTGCTAGATGGCCATTGGTCAAAGGTCTGTCTAACCAAGGCTGGCCTGAGTTTAAAAAGCACCAATAATAGCTCTAGATCCACAAACCATTGTTTCTACATTAATTTCCGCTAGAAGTAAAATTTTAGTGAGGAAATTAACCTCCAAAAAGTATACTTGATGTGCTAAAATTGTAGTCTTTTCTAGGCCACCAAAATTTATTAGGCGTTTTACTGAAAATTTGTTTCTGTTGCTTTAAGCTGTTGAAAAATAAATTTTCCTTTTAGACAGGACACTAAATCTTTGCAGGTAGTTTTCCTCTTTCTCTCTATTCAATACCGAGTTCAATACTAGGATTATTGAAACCAATAGTGCCAGCCAGTGTTGCTAGTGTACTGCTGTTGCTTCTTACTATGGTGGTTTGTATTGCTCTGTCATACCTAAATTACTGGAACTAAGTGGCTCAACATGATTAACTAATGGAATAATTAACATAGTGTTCACCTATTTTGATGCTTTCAGTGTGTCAACTATTTTTAAGGATTGGCAGCTTTTTGTTTTTCTTTTTAACCATCCTCTTTGGAACTGCTTTATAATTTTTACTGAGCCTTAATCTTGATAATAGACACCTTCTTAGTGGTTTCACATGAGATAGGTCAACTCTCTCCCACTCCTACACTTTGTTTACCAGGATGACACTTTAACGACACTTCTTAATTCCCTCACCCTTCTTTTCCCCTGACAATTAAGGGCATATACACCAATTTCATCTGACACATTTCTCCCCAATGAGATCCTAGTTTTCACAGTACCTTACAGTTCAAAATTCTTTGCACCCCTCCTCACAATGCAGGACATAAGTCTTTTGGTATGTACTCTCAGGTCATTTCCTTGTTAAATAAAGTTACCACCTAGTTTTCCCATATAACCTGCTGGTATCATTCCTTGCTCTTCTCTTTCTCTGCAGTTTCTCAGCCCTACCTAACCACTACTACATTCGCTTATTTAGCGACCCACATCCTGGTTGATTCATGAAAACAACGTGTGTTGATTCTCTGCTTCTATCTTTCCTTCAGAATAATTGTCATCAAATGATATGCCAAACAAATGGCTCTCTCAACCACTCCCAACCCATATTTTCCTTCCTTGTAGCAAATATCTTTAACCTTTTGCTTGTTTTGGTCCTTGCACTGTGGCCATGCTGGGGTACTGCTTCAAAAGGTTTGGTTTAATTGATCGGGCTCTTTTGCTGAGCTGTAGGGACATAAACAAACTAACACTGGTTGTCAAGCAGTAGTGGGGTATAAAAGCAACACCTGTTGGGCTTCTTTCAGTTCCTGTCTACCAAATCCACTCACAAGGCTTTAGCTGGCCTGGGGTTATAGTGGAAGACACTTGTCCAAGGTATTGTGCAATGGGACTGAACTCAAGACCACACGGTTAGGAAGCAAGTTTTTTGAACACATTAATACATTGATTTCTAATAAATGGTAAAGCTAACAATTCCAAATATTTGTTGAATTGCAGTATAGTGTCAAGCTGGAGAAAGGAGACTATGTAATTCTACTACAGATTCGACACGACAATCGTGAAATGGTGGAGAAACTGAAAGACACTGTCCTGGTTCTACATCATCGACTGCAGAATGCACTTTTCCTGGACATCCACGCATGTTGGCAGAACACACTTTCACCACAAGCCAAAAAATTATGCTCCCTGTGTGCCCACAAAGGCACCACATATCCACTATTTTTCTGTCCTTTACCAGACGATAAGTGAGTTTCTTTAGGAAATATTTGTTTCTTTTCCACTCTTTTCAGCTTATTTTAATTTTTTTTTTTTTGTACTGAAATTAATTTCTTTTAATTTTTAGAAACATTAAAAAAATTTTCTATTCTAATTATAAAAAATTATCATATCTTTTTGTCTCAACTTAAAATTTTTTTTTATTTGAGTACAAGGTTGGCTGTCTTTCCATATCTGTCATAAATATAAATAAAACAATAAGTTTCAGTAACTGACAAATCCAAGTCTTTTGTAAAAATTCAAATTGGTGGAGTTGTTAGAACACTGGATGAAATGTGTTGTGGTATTTATTCTGGTTGTTTGGATTCTAAGTTCAAATCCAACCAAAGTAATTTCTTTTCCTCTTTTCCATTCTTTTGGTACTGGCATCGACCATGACAGCGGTTTTACTTGACTCAATAGGTCTTCTCAAGCACAGCACATTGCCTGATGATTGAAGGGAACTCTTAAATGAGCCGGTTATGCGATGCTGGCATAGACCATAGCTACGATCTCATTTAGCTTGCTTGGTTTTCTCAAGCACAGCATATCTCCAAAGGTCTTGGTCACTTGCCATTGCCTCAGTGAGGCCCAATGTTTGAAGGTCATGCTTCATATCATATTTACTTGTGTTTAAGTCACTCCCCTAATTCAGGGGTTTTCAAACTGTGGTCCGCGGACCACAGGGGGTCCGTGGACAGCAAATACTTTTTATGGGCAATTTGATTTTATATATGTTTTTTTAATCGAAATCTTTTTAATTGACAATAAACCTATTTGTTAAATACTGTTAAATAAATAAATGTAAAAATATATGTTATTTTAAGCAAATATTTATGTATAAATTTCATAAGCGTTTATAAGGGGGTCCTAAGGTAAAGCCTGAAATATAAAGGGGTCCGCAAGTCAAAAAGTTTGAAAACCCCTGCCCTAATTTACTGTTAAATCTTGGTATGAAACTTTTCCCCATCATAGTTTTAGCTCCACACTGTGTATATGTTGCATCCCAGTTAAAATCAAGCATAAAATAGTGCAGCACAAGTAAATACAGAATATCTAAGCTGGGACCTTACACTCTTGTCTATCTAACTAATCAATGTAATACATATTTAGATAGAAGAAATATATAGCCATCAGTTAAAATTTGCTCCTCTCTATTGATATCACTTATTTTTCATTTCAGACTTCCTAAGTCACATGGCCCTGGAAATTACCTAACTGGCTCATTGTTTGTTTTGAAAGATGAACCTCTCAAAAAATCTGTAAGCTCCATTGTTTACCGTTTTATTGCTTGAGCTGGCAGTGAGCAATACAAAGCTCATAAGATGAGCTTTGTATTGCTCACTGTTAGTATAGTTTTGATGAGTTTCAACTGATCCTGTATGAGTATTATTCAGTTGAGCTCGGACCCTGTTGATGTATGTGTGTTGTGTAATTGAAATAAAAAAGATGTGAGAAGGGGATGGGCAAAATTCTTACATCATATCATTGTCATTTAACATTTACTTTTTCCATGCTTGCATGAGTCAGATGGAATTTGTTGAGGCAAATTTTCTATAGCTGGATGCCCTTCCTGTCACCAACCCTCAACCATGGCCATTTGTGTGTGTGTGTGTATATATATATATGTAAATATATATATATATTATATAATTATGTTATATATATTATATGCCAGTGCTTGGATCGTTGCCAGTGCTGCCGAACTGGCTCCTGTGCAGGTGGCACGTAAAATACACCATTTTGAGCGTGGCCGTTGCCAGTACCGCCTGACCGGCCTTCGTGCCAGTGGCACGTAAAAGCACCCACTACACTCTCAGAGTGGTTGGCGTTAGGAAGGGCATCCAGCTGTAGAAACTCTGCCAGATCAGATTGGAGCCTGGTGTAGCCATCTGGTTTCACCAGTCCTCAGTCAAATCGTCCAACCCATGCTAGCATGGAAAGCGGACGTTAAACGACGATGATGATGACTATAGGCACAAGGCTTGAAACCTTTGGAGTTGGGGCTGGTTGATAACATTAACCCCGGTCTTCAGCACGTCAACTGATACCAATTTTTTGATCCTGGAAGGATGTAAGGCACTGTTTACCTTGGGGTCATTTGAATTCAGAATGTAAAGCTGAATGACATTATCTGAAACGTTGCCGATTCTACCAGCTTGCTGCCTACACTAGTGTTGTTATTGAAACAACATTGTTGTAACCTTAGGAAAAATTAATTCCATATCTTGTTTTGTTATATTACAGACTATTTGTTCAGACCAGGTTGGGAAGGGCGGGTGCCTCTCTAATCTTAAACTTATCATCATTGTCACCATCAAATTAACAAAAGAGTCTCTACATGGACACTCAACCCTACCTGCTAGAAATAGCAGCCATAACTCCCTCACAATCACACTCTGCTATCTTAGAAGATACTTTGGATAATGTTATCCTTGCTATACAAAAAAGAAAGGATGGTCATGTTTGGAACATCTTTCACTCAATCAGGTCAGTAGTAAAAGGTTAGAATCTGGGAAACAAGTGATGTTCTGTGTTAACATCTTATCATTAGTGGTAGCTAAATACACAGCACGCCTGTGCATAGACATGCAAATATGCAGAGACTTGCTCTAACACTCCCAAAAGTTACACACACACACACACACACACACACACACACACTCACACTCATACACACTTCTTTGGTTGTTCTGTTTCCTTTACCAACTTGACCACTCCGAAAAAAAAAAATAAAAGCGCAATAAAAAAACCAAAAACATTACAGGTTATCTGGCTCTTCTCCTTAACATACCAATCAGTCAAATGTAAACTTCTCTATTGAAATGAACTTCCTTTCCAATGCGAACGTTCGTGGTTACTCCATGCATTTTGCACACACGCAAAATGTGTCTTCACCTTCCAATACACACACACCACGCACACATTAAACAACATTATTTAATTTACACACACACACACACACACAAAACACAATACAATCATGCATTCACACCTATGCAGACATACACACATATATACTTGTGTAACTTGAGTCACGCATGCACATATGCAACAAGCACAATTTTTATTGCACACAGAAGCGCACTAAATAATGCCACTGCATACCACACCCTGACATATATATATTTATGCACACGTACACACACACACACACAGCACATAATGTTCACTCTCTCACACAGACACTAACACATATTCCAATTTTCACACACACACACAGAGCTATACCCACGAATACACTCTCACTACGCATACACTTGATTAAACACACAAAAGCAACCAGACTGCATGTTTTCTATCAAGTGCACACACACACACACACACACACACACACACATGTATACACACACTCCTTTCTGATGCCACCTCAAAGGACAGCATACCTTTCTTTCCTCCCTTCCTCTTTATAAAACACTTCTCTCTTTTGCTCTCTCCCCCCCCCCTTCGTATATTTATTATTCCCCTTTCATATCTATACTTCCCATGATAGATTTTTTTTTGTACTCTTCTACCTCTGTCCTCTCTACAAATTTTAGCCGTTCAGTCCAGAACACTCTTATACCTGAGTTTCTCATGTTGCAGGTCTTTAAATTAATTTTTCTCCTAAATCATTATCATTGTTATTTAACGTCTGCCTTCCATGCTAGTATGGATGGTTTCACAAGAGCCGGCCAGGCAGAAGCCTACACCAAACTTCTGTAACTGTTTTGGCAGGATTTTTACAGCTGGATGCCCTTCTTAACACCAACCACTCTGCAGAGTGGACTTAATGTCTTTTACATGGCACAAGCACAGGCGAGGTCAGTTTTAGCAAGTTTTTTTTTACAGCTAGATGCCTTTCCGAACACCAACCACTTTACAGTGTGGACTGGGTGCTTTTAAGTGGCACCTGCACTGACAGGGTCACCAAGTACTTGCAAGACAAACAAAAAAAAAATCACTTTCAAGAGGGGGCATTGGAAGGGGTGATCTTGTGTCGAATGATGAATGACAGAGAGACAGAGAGAGCTGTCTTGCTGGCTGGAGAGAGAGAGAGAGAGAGAAAGAGAGAGAGAGAGAAAGGAGGAATGAAGACAAAAGCAGGTGAACCTTACATGGAAACAGGTGAGAGTTGGTTACAGAAAGGGCATCTGACTGTAGAAAATCTGTCTCAAGGAATTCTGTCTGACTTGTTTAAGCATGGAAAAGTGGACATTAAAAGGACGATGATGCTTATTATTAATACAAAAGAATGTTGTGATAGATATGAGTGTTGAAACTTTTCATCCAGTTTTCAAACTGTCACCATTATCACCTTCACTCTCCTCTCCCTCTCTTGGTGTGTGTCTCTTGTTCTTTAGCTCCCTATATTCCACTATGCAAGAGAAAGAAAGACAGGTACAAAGTTTAGAGAGTTTGACAAAGGATGAGAGAAGAAAGGGAGAAAAACAGTTTGATGTCATACATATATACTACTATCTTCATAATCATGACTACCACATTTTTATTTAAAGCAGTAAGGATGAAATTTGATGGGAATTTAGGTGGTACTTCAAGCAGTTTGCGCCATCAATTTGAGACGCCCTTTTCACAAGGTTGCTATTATAACCTGGGTGCTTCCATGCCAATAAAAGGAAACCCCTCTCCTCCCAAAACTCCAAATGTGGAGCCAGTAATGATCTCTAGTAGTAAATTAGTGGTGTTTTCTTTTTTTCTTTTGCAGACCTCTGTGCCTTTCAAGTATATTCTCACGGAATTGGTGAAGAAGCCTAAAAACTCCAATGGCAAAAACAAAGAAAGCAAGGAGAAAACAGCTGAGGAAGAATACGAAGAAGCTTTACGTGATTTAAAAATTTCTTGGTTGACAAAGTAATTACATTTATTTGCATTAAAGTTCCCTACTCTCAATATTAATTACTGGTACAAGGTGGTGAGCTGGCAGAATCATTAGCATGCCAGGCAAAATGCTTAGTGCCATTTTGTCTGTCTTTATTACGTTCTGAGTTCAAATTCCATCAAAGTTGACTCTGGCTCTCATCCTTTTGAGGTTCATAAAATAAGTACGAGTTGAGCAGTAGGGTCGATGTAATTGATTTAGCCCTGAAATTGCTGGCCCTGTGCCAAAATTGAAAACCAGTATTAATTACTGGTTTTCATTCATTTTGCCATTGCTCATTCTTCTTTTTTTCTTTCTATAGTCTTTCCTTCATTACTTAATTCCTTCTTTCATTCCTCCTCTTTTATAGGCTTTC
>NC_068989.1:10555856-10568949 GCF_001194135.2 Octopus bimaculoides
CTCTCTCTCTCTCTCTCTCTCTCTCTCTCTCTCTCTCTCTCTCTCTCTCTCTCTCTCTCTCTCTCTCTCCTGGTTTCCTGTTTTCTTTCCTCTCTTCATTTCTTTTAGAGTCCTTTCTGACTTTATTTCAATTTTCAATTACAGTCCCTGCTCCCAGTCTTTCTTTGTAGAGGATTATAGATAAAAACTCCAATCCTCTCATAATAATAAAAAAAAACAACTCATGACTGGTATAAAGTATAAAATAAAATGTCTTTCGGTGTATTTAAAATGATATTACATTTCAATACATTTACTCTTTAGCATTCAAACAGGCCATATCTCCGAATATTCTATCTCTTTTACGTTCAAACTGGTCTGATCAGGTCTCTCATATCTACCCTACAATGTCATTCTAAAAATAAACAACCACACCATCAAGATTGTTAAGCTGTGGGATAATGCATGATTAATTCGAAATAATGTGAATAGATAAGCATTATCTATTTGACAGAGTGATCTGAATGCTAAAGGGTAAAATGTCTTTACTTTCCATAATGAAAGAAATTACTCTCACTCATGTTTTGACATTTATATGACTGCTTTGTATTATGAAGCAGAAGTGGAACCTGTTTTGTTAGTTAGGAAACTAGAGCAACCAGACAAATCTGCTTTTACTCAAAACACAACACAATTGTTGCAATGGCATTTTTATTTGTGACTCCATGATATAAGTATTCTAATATTTACATCTCAAAAGGTCCAGTCTTTGGAACTTGCTTGTGTTGTTTTCACAAGTGATAACAGCTATTAACTCTTTCAAAGCCTTCAGTTAATTAGTTAGATCTCATTGAGTAATAGCAATTTTTATTTTTCTGCTGGAATATGAAGACATGATGGACATACCTGCACAAGTATGTACCTCTCAGACTTCGATTCCTCATAACTTACAGAAAAATGGATATTTTTTAATGACATTTTTCACAAATACCTTTCAGATGGTTTACATTCTGATTATAATGGAATTTGCTGTGTGAAGAGAAACTGGCAGGTGTGCATGCATACACAATGACACACTTCACATATAAATCTACAAGATTAAATTTGAAATTAAAAAAAAATATTATATGCTCTGTCAGTATGTCTGGTGCCGCCCCTTAGCTTACCAGCCCTGGTTAAACTGTCCAACCCATGCCAGCATGGATAACGGATGTTAAATGATGATGATGTATTATCGTATTTCTTTTCTTTTGTGCTTCTTTTGTAGACTTGATGATTGTGATAATTTGTACAAAGAATTGTCAACTGAATATCAAGATTATTTACTGCTTCATGTTGCTCGGTTGCAGGCTCTAGATGCCGATAAAGTAAGTAAACCGTAGTAAACTTAATTTATTACTGAATCCCATCTTTGTCATTTTCTCATTGTATTATAGTGCCAGCATCACGTCTAGAACCGGGACCTGAAAGAAGGAAATAACATTAAATTTAGATAAAAAATTAATAATAAACAACAAGCATAGGTGCTGGTGCCATGTAAAATGCATCCAGTATACTTTGTAAAGTGGTTGTCATTAGGAAGGGCATCCAGCTGCAGAAACCAAGACAAACACCAATTTAATAACTACAAAATTATTTTACTAAATTCTTCTTTATTTTCTAAATAAATTGAAACAAAGGCAACATATTTCTACACAAATATGCTAAGAAAAGGGTCAAATCTCGAAGATATAGTTTGCCAATGTTATTCACATTGTTGCTTTTATTGGCGTTGTTATAGTTGACAGTTGTTATCAACACTGACTTAGCTTGTGTACAATACAGCAATTGAGCCAATGTGGAAGTCTCTCTGTGGTAGCTTGACATGCTAGAAATAACAGTCAAATTCTCTCAGATCACATATATTACAAAGGAAAAAAGGATATTTTAGAAATGAAATCTTAGGTGCTGTAAAAAAAGAAAAGAAAGACTATATAGCTAGAGCTGGTATATTTTAACCATAGGTCTTCTCAATCAGGGCTGACCTGGAGCTAAATAATGACAGTACAGCAATATTAGTGGAAGCACATGGCCTAGTAGTTAGGGTGTCGGACTCATGATAGCAAGATTGTGGTTTCAGTTCCTGGACCGGGCAATGTGTTGTGTCCTTGAGCAAGACACTTCATTTCACATTGCTCCAGTCCACTCAGCTGTCAAGTAAGTGTAATCTTGCCATGGACTGGTGTCCTGTCCCAGGTTGGGAATATATATATATGCCTCAGAAACCAAGAAACCTGCCTCATGAGTCTCTATGATTCAGGGAAAGATCTCTTGTAACAATATCAAATATTAGACTTAATTTTTGATCACCATTTGTCTGTGATATTGTCAGTAACTAATCCTATTAAACTATGAGGAATAGTGGGTAATAAGCTATTAACTTGATTTGAACTCTAAACCATCAGCTCTGGGGTAGTCTCTTTTTTTTATTTGTTTGCTATATTTGCGTCAGCTCTTTGCTTCAAATCCTGCTGTGGCTTACTTTGGTGGTAGACTTGATCAGTTTTACACCACCATTTGGCCCTTGCAGGGTTTGAACTCAGAACGCAAAGAATGAAGCATCTTGTACTATGTTCTAATGATACCACCAGTCTACCACTGTAGATGAGTACTTATTTATCAATAAATAAAGTACCAGTTTATAGAAGTGGGTTGGTGGAATCATTAGAACATTGTGTGAGATGCCTTGCTATAGTTGCCTTAGCTCTTTGCATTCTGGGTTCAAATCCTGCCGTGGCTTACTTTGGTGGTAGATTTGATCCACTTGGTCCTTGCATGTCTTTAGCAGAGTCCACTTTGTTGCCGGATGCTAGTTTTGGGTCAGGTTTCTAGTTTGAGGATCCTTTCTTCCTCCCTCCCACAAGGCTTGGAAGGACTTTGGGTCTTCCCTATTTCTTGACTAAGTGGTTAAAAAGGATAAAAAAAAAAAAATTCTCATGGTAGCAATGACAAGTGACCAAGACCTTTGGCGATATGCTGTGCTTAAGAAGACCCGCAAAGACAAGTGAAATTGTAATTGTGGCCAATGCTGGTGTTACTTAACTGGCACCTGTGCCAGTGGCATGTAGAAAGTATCTTTTTAGTGTTGGGCCTCATGGATGCAATGACAAACGAATGAGACTTTTGGCATTATGCTGAGCTTGAGAAGAAGGCCCATCAAGCAAAGTGAAATCGTAGTCGTGGCAGACACTGGTGTCATGCAAATGACACCCATGTTGGTGGCACGTAAAAGCACCCATTACACTGTCGGAGTGGTTGGTTTTAGGAAGGGCATCCAGCCATAGAAACCATGCCAAATCAGTTCTCATCAAACCGTCCAACCCATGCCAGCATGGACAGTGGACATTAAATGATGATGATGATGAATACTCATAGCTAGTCTGGCTGAATCATTATGAGTTAACTGTGTTTTCCAAGGAAATAGGATAAAGTTGGCACCAGATATGAACTGTCAACTCCAAAGACTAACATGTCATAAATATCATGCCTAGCAGCTGCTCCCACAAATATGACATGAATAATTATTTATTTTATCTGGTTAGCATGGTGGGATGGTTGTGAATGATTAAATAAATAATTACAGTCACAAAGATAAGACGTTATGAATAGACATTCTTTTTTCATATAAAAGAACTAATCTTAAGTGTTGTGCAATTGGAAAATCCCTAGCCCTACTTTTCCATTTATCAGGTGTCAACAGAAAAATTGCCTGGTTGAATTATTTTTGCTTTTAGATAGGCTGTTGAATGAGATTTTGAACAGAATTGTTTTACCATTTCAATTGTATGTGTTAGACTAATTTATATGACTCAGTGATGTGAATTTTCCTGCTTTGTTGCTATTGGCTTTTTTTTTTTTTTTTGGTCATTTCAGGATCGAATGAAAAAATTACCAGAAATCACAAAGGTTGCTGAACACATCCTCAGCAATATTGACAAAGACGCTCTGCTTGCTTACTATGGCATGAAATCTGACCCCCGACCTAATTCTAGTAGTATTAAAATGTAACTATTATATTTCTTTTTCCTCACTGAATTTTATAATCGATTTCCCCCCTTTTTTTTAAAAAATATTTTCAGTGTTTACTAACAGGTATGTCTTATTTTATGTGTATTTAGGTGCATGCATGGCTGTATGGTAAGAAGATTAGTTCCCAACCTCAGGGCCTTAGGTTCAGTTCCACTGTCTGGCACCTTGGGCAAGTGTTTTCTACTTGTAGCTCCAGGCTGACCAAAACTTTGTGAGTGGATTTGATAGAGAGAAACTGAAAGAAGCCCATCATATGTGTGTGTTGATTATTTTCTCCTTGCCTTGACACTGTGTGATAGTTGTAAACAAGTGTCACTGTCATACATGCAGTGTCTGTCTCCCATCTTTGGTAGAAACATGTCTGCTCATGGGGAAGTATTACCTTACTTGGAAATAAGTAAGAGCATTCGGCCGTACAAAATCTTGAAAGATGTTTGTATTTAGTAATTTTGTTGTCTCTTTAATTTTTCTGGTCAATTTGGTTGATGTTTCATGTTTGAAGTTCTCCGAGAGTATAATTAGACCAGGAATAACTGAGTATATTTTGGTTTATCATGATGTTTGGTGGTGGTGATGGTAGTGATGATGATGATGATGATGATGATAATGATAGAAATTTTGTGGAAATAAAGCAGTAAAACCATTTACTATACTTTCTTTCAGAGAAATGGATAAACAGAAAAATATATTAATCGATACCTTTGTAAAACTTGGCTGTGCCCAGGCAGATACCCACTTAGAAGCTATGAAACCTCTGAACGCTGTGACCAGTGGTGATGATGAGCAAGTGACTGGCGTCGAAGACGATGAAGATAATGATTGTGAACATGTCATACCAAAAGTACCAATTCAAGAAATTGATTCAATATTTGAAGAACTTATAAAATGGGTTGATCCTTTTGATTCAAAAGTAAGGCCAGCCTTTGGAACCTTTTTTTAAAATTTTAATTTAAACCCTTTAGCTTTCAGATTTCTCTGTCAAATGTAATGTTATTTATTTACGTTGTTTTGAATTAATCATGACATTGTAAGGTAGGCGTGAGAGGCTGGATCTGGTCAGTTTCAACATAAAACAGGTATGGCCAGCATACATTTGGTTCTCGTGCAGTAAGGGTTAAACCATCTTATAGCAGACATAAATGCAGGCATGGCTATGTGATTAAGGTATTCTCTTTAACGAGTTGCCATTTGTGATGTACTTTGACTAAGGTCACAATAGTTACTGCAGTAGTTGAGCTCATTAACATCTAATAAGAAGTCTGGTCCTTTTTAGCCTCACAGGTGTTGTCCTCATTCTGTTTGACCATGTCAGCTTCAGACAATCTAAGAAACCATTAAATGAACAAACCACCATCATAATCCTTTCTACTATAGGCACAAGGCCTGAAATTTGGGGAGAGGGGAGTGGGCAGTCGATTAGATCAACCCCAGTATGCAACTGGTACTTCATTTATCGACCCTGAAAGGATGAAAAGCAAAGTTGACCTTAGGGGAATTTGAACTCAGAACATATCAACAGATGAAATACCGCTAAGCATCTCGCCTGGCATTTTAGCGATTCTGCCAGCTTGCCATCTTTAAGAATCTTTTCTACTCTTGGCACAAGGCCTGAAATTTGGGAGAGGGGACTAGTTAGTCACATCGACCCCAGTGTGTAACTGGTACTTATTTCATTGCCCCTGAAAGGATGAAAGGCAAAGTCGACCTTGGCAGAATTTGAACTCAGAACATATCAACAGATGAAATACCGCTAAGCATGCTAACGATTCTGCCAGCTTACTGCCTCACTGCCATAATCATCAGCATCATTTAATTCAAGGGTTCTCAACCATTATTTTTTTTATATCTATCGACCTCCTTGATTACCATTTTATTCTGGTGGACCCCCATAGCAATGTTTAAAAACTTGTTTTATAGAAACTCCTTCCAAAATTTCTAGGGAAAGAAACCCAGCTGTTTCTTGCAATACATACCAGCACATACATCTGAAGCAGGGGTCCTTAAAATACTATTGTGGATTCTCAGTTTACTATTTTATTGCATGGACCCTAAAAAAATCTTATATGGACCCCTCAGGGGCCTTATGGACTGCAGGCAGTTGAGAACCAATGATTTAATGCCTACTTTTCCATGCTTGCATAAATCAGATGGAATTTGTTGAGGCAGGCACCCTTCCTGTTGCTAACCCTCATATAGACATGTTTTTCATAGAAAACTGGAAACAAACAACCCGATCTGTATGATGATGAGGCTCATTTACAACCATCACGTGATGTCTAGACAAGGGTACACACACACACACATACACATGTATACCACAGTTTCCATTTATCAATCCATTCACAATCTTTTGGTTGACCTCGGGCTATAGTAGAAGACACTTACAAAAGGCACTGTGCTATGGGACTGAACCCAAGACCACATGATTGGGAAGCAAGCTTCTTAACCACACAGCCATGCCTGTGCCCACACATGTGTAGGGTTTTCGTTTAGGTGTGCAACTTAAAATTTTTCAAGAAATACAACTACAGATATTTATTATTGGAATGAAACGCCATTGCAATGGTTAATAATGTTGCAACAATGTAACAAATTTTCTCAGCCTTCACCCTGCAAATTTAAAGATCTAGTGGCATTTCTTAACTGTTTAATTGTATGTATGATTGTGAGATCTTCTTGAGCTTATGGAATGTGAAGTAAAATAGAATATACTAGAATATAGCTTGCACTTACCATTACAATAAAATCTGATAGATTGTCAACCAGCCGATTTACAGGCACCAATACCTATCTAGGTGTTCACACAAAGTTGTTCTACTGGACTAAATTCACATACACACTCACTCAGAAATAGGTCATCAACTAGCTCTACATGATTGATTGTAAAAAAGGAAAAGTTTATGTTGACCTAAAGAAAGACAGTATTTCAATGAATTTAATACAAATCTGTAATGGTTGCCTTTAGAATAATAAAGAAACTAATTGTGCTGTTTTTTTCTTTCTTTCTCTCTTTTGCTTTCCCACTGGGTGACTGAACTGAAAGTTAGAGTGTGTAATAAAATGATTGAAAATTGAACATACAGTCAAGCGCATGCATGCACACACATTTATTGGCGAACTGAAGACTCTAACCAATACAGTTGATATATTTTGCCGAATATTTGTTAATTTGCAGTCATGTTCAAACGCTGTAATGGATCTGTTAGGCTAACCAGCTCTAGTTACATTACATATACATAATCTTCATATGACATCGCCATAACCTAGTTGGTTATGAAACTCTCACCATTTATATATAGTTAGCACAGTAGAAATTCCTTCGAAGACCCCCACTGGGACATTTTAGAAGTCAATGGTGTGTATAGGTGAGGGTGTGCCTATGTGGTACGAAGTTTGCTTCCCAACCACATGGTTCTGGGTTCTGTCCCACTGTGTGACACCTCAGGCAAGTGCCTTCTACTGTAGGTCCAGACTGACCAAAGCCTTGAGTGGATTTGGTAGATGGAAACTGAAAGAAGGCCATCATGTGTGTGTGTGTGTGTGTGTGTGTGTGTGTGTGTGTGTGTGTCCTTGCCTTGACATCACACTTGATGGCTGTAAACAAGTGTCACCATCAAACAAGCAATTTCTTTCATTTCCACTATTTGATTGCATTACCTTGTTTGGGAACAGGTGAGAGTTGGTAACAGGAAGGGAATCTGGCCATAGAAAATCTGCCTCAACAAATTTCATCTCACCCATGCAAGCATGGGAAAGTAGATGTTAAAACAATGATGAATGTAGCAGAGTCCATTGTTGGAAGGAGTAATTAAGACAGGTGATAAATCTTCTTGCTCGTAATGTAATTCTATTGCTGATCGATAATCTGAAATCTCAAACCTATACTCAGGTAGTTTAGTACCTAAGCATTCATACTCAGTTTTTTTCTTACTGAAGTGTAACATTTCTATACTTTTAAGCAGTGCAGCTGCATTTTTTTCTCATGAATAATGACCTACTTTCTTTAAGATTTATATCCTTGTCAGGTGACTTGTGTTCAGTTGTGCACATTAAAAAAAATATTTGTTATACAATTTGACACCCTTTGTGTTGCATATTTTATGTGCCAGTGCCATATAAAAAAACACCTGTGCTGGTGCCACATATAAAGCACGGAGGCTGGTGCCATGTAAATAAGCACCCAGTACACTCTGTAAAGTGGTTGGCATTAGGAAGGGCACCCAGCCATAGAAACCATTCCGAACAGACAGTTGGGGCCTGGTGCAGCTCTCTGACTTACCAGCTCCTGTCGGGTCATCTAACCCACACCAGCAAGGAAAGCAGACGCTGAATGAATGAATGGATGATGGTTTATAGTCAAGTGATCTGGGATTTAAGTGGGTTTTTTTTTGTTTTGTTTTTTTAATTGCTAAAGATAAATGTCCTAAGTTAGGTTGTGGGTACAAATTGCTGATCTCATGGTCAAGAAGTTCTCCTGATGACATGGCCTTCTGTGACTTTTCAGTTCAAATACTGATTTCTGAAAGCAGCACAATATCACAAGTTGTTGAGAGGGTATATCATCATCATGATCATGATCACGGTCTAGCATCCACTTTACCATTCTTGAATGAATCAGACAGAATTTTGTTGAGGCAGATTTTCTATGGCCGGATGCTCTTGTTGCCAGCTCTCACCTATTTCAAAGCCAAATAATACTTCCCATGGCCAGACATGTTTTGCATGGAAGATTGGAATCAAACAACCTCACTTGTATGCTGGTTACTCTCGTTTACAGTCTCCACATGATGTCAAGACAAGGGTACACCCCCCCCCCCCCCCTTGAAGTGTCTTCTCAGAATAATTCAACTCCAGTACTTGTGTTTCTTTTAAAGTCTAGTACTTATTTTGCTGGTCTCTTTTGCCAAACCACCAAGAAGGATGTAAACAAACCAACACTGGTTTGTTGTTGTTGTTGTTGTTGGCGGTGTGGGATTGTCAAACACAGATACAAAAACACACATTCACACACATGTATATATAAATTTTCTGTTGCTCTCTCTCTCTCTCTGGCCAAGTAACTATGTACCTCCTCTATAGCAAGACACCTGTTTCTGTCTCTCTGTCACACTCTAACCTCTCATCATCTGACACAAGATCACTTCCTCCAATTCCCCCCTCCCCTCTCAAAAGTTCTTTGTCTTACAAGTTACTTGGTGACCCTGTCAGTGCAGGTGCCATGTAAAAAGCATCCAGTCCACACTGTAAAAAGATTGGCATTTAGAAGGGCAAATCTTCATGAAACTTTTTATACATGTTAAACCAGCATCCACTTTGTTACTAGGCTCATTGCAGTTTAATAAAAATCTATAATTGGACACTAAACTCTGCTTGCAAAGAGCTGTTGGGGCAAGTGAAATCGAAATAAAACCAAATTTGATGACTGGCACCTGTGCCAGTGGAGCACTAACAGCACCATCCGAGCGTGATCATTGCCAGAGCAGCTGTCTGGCTCCCATGCTGGTGGCACATGAAAAGCACCATTTGAGTGTGATCATTACCTACGTTGCCTTACTGGCACGAAAAAACATTCGAGTCAGGTCATTGCCAGTGCCGCTGGACTGGCTCCTGTGCAGGTGGCACGTAAAAAAACACCATTTGAGCATGGCCATTGCCAGTACTGCCTCACTGGCCCTCGTGTCGGTGGCACATAAAAGCACCCACTACACTCTCGGAGTGGTTAGCATTAAGAAGGGCATCCAGCTGTAGAAACTCTGCCAGATCAGACTGGAGCCTGGTGCAGCCTTCTGGCTTGCCAGTCCTCAGTCAAACCGTCCAACCCATGCTAGCATGGAAAGCGGACGTTAAACGATGATGATGATGACATATATATATATATATATATGGGCTTCCACACAGTTTCCATCTACCAAATTCATTTACAAGGCATTGGTTGACCCAGGACTATAATAGAAGACACTTTCCCAAGGTGCCTCACTGTGGGACTGAACTCGAACTCCTGTGGCTGCAATGCAAGAGTCTTAACCACACAGCCAAACTTATAACACTGTAACAAAGCAAAACAACATTTCTTCATAACCTTCATTTTACTATGCTATTATTCCTTCTATTAGTTTCATTGCTAAATTTCCTCTGTAATAACTGTAAAATTTCAGCTATGCAGCACAAACATTATCTCTAATTACTGTGTTATATTCCATTGTGCAGGTGATTGAATTTAGTGTGCGTCATGCAATGATGCACAAGTTGTATGGAAGGTCACTTCGTTTTCTGCTCAAGCAAAATGAGGAAAAGCCAAGCAAACAGCAGGAAAAACGTTGTACTGAAGTGAGTCATGAGTTGTTTATTTAGTTAATTTTTTTTTTGCATTTGTTATAAACTTTGATTTGATTTGAGTTCAGACTATTGTTTACTTAAACTACATAAAAAGATAAACCTGGGGTAAAATTAACTTTGTAATAATTTGATATTATTATTGACGGTTGATGTACAGTCCTCAGCCTAGGTCCTCCAATTTCCAGTTTAGTTATTTCATATAATTATATTTACTTTTTTTTACCTTTTATACATCTGTGTCTGTTTAAGAAATCTAGGTTTATTGAATTGATGTAGTTTTTACAAGCAACAATGCTTTGATCATCTTTTGTGTTTCAATTTTAATCATTTATGATGTACAATTTTAGCATATAATAGTTTAAGTGAATTTTTTTTCTCACACTTTTTATGTTACATAGCCAGCTGTAATTAGTCCAGAAAATGAATTTGAAGGTCTCTCTCTCTCTCTCTCTCTCTCTCTCTACAAAAAAATAAAATAAAAAACTATAGACAAGACAGACAGTATTCACATGATATAACGACTGTGAAATGAAAATAACCCTACCGTACTGATTAAATTTTTGCTGATAATGTAACATGTTAATCATATGCAAAGGAGTTGCAACTCCTTTCTATTGGTCAGTAAACTAAAATATATACAGGATGTCCAAAAAGTTTCGCACCATTCTTATTTTGAAAACTATTGCATGCTTCATCTAACTGCCAAATCTTATCCTGTAAAGTTTCGTCTTCATGCATCAAGGCATGGAACATCTCCAAAAACTCAAGTCTGCGATCAGCATCTCTATAGTGCAGAGCTTCAGTCCACTCAGCTGTAAATAAGTCTCAGCAGTGGCTTGGAAGTTAACACTGTGGTGGACAGGCTTCCCATCCAGGAGGAGTGTTGTAATCCCAGTCATTTATATGCCATGGAAACCAAGTTAGTCTCCAGCCTTATGAATCCTAAGGTTCATGACAGACTCCTAACATCAGACCCCTAACATCCACAGCTTTTCCAATATGCTAACTATGAACCATTGCTTACTACATGAAACTGCTTCTCTAACCCTTTAGCATTCAGATTATTCTATCAAATCTAATGCTTATTTATTCACGTTGCCTTTGAATAAATCCTGTATTATTTCATAGTGTCAAGATTTTAATGATGTGATTGTTTATTTTTAATTGTTATTGAAGTGTAGGTGTGAGAGGATCGACATAGCTAGTTTTAACATGAAATAGGTAGGATATTTGGAGAGGGTTACCTGAAGAATAGTCACACCAGTCAATTCTTCAGGAGGGGGTAGCCTTGTGTAATGAATCTTCAGGTGTTTTAAACACCAGGGGTGATAATATTTAAGGTGCAAGGAGGGTCAGGTGAAATCAGAACGTTGCCAATGCCGAAACTACTGCTACCAATACCTCCGCCATCATTATCCTGCCAACACTGCCCCATTACGTCTACTACTACTACTACTACTACTACTACTACTACTACTACTACTACTACTACTACTACTACTACTACTACTACTACTACTACCACCACCACAACCACCACCACCGCCACCACCGTCGTTGTCACCATCACCACCACCACCACCGTCGTCGTCACCATCACCATCACCACCAACACCACCATCATTACTACTGCCACCACCACTACCACCACTATTGCTACCACCATTACCAACACCAACATCACCATCGTTGCTACTACCAATACTGCTACCACCATCACCAACATTACTACTACCACTATCACTATCACCATTACCATTCCCAACACCACCACCATGATTACCATGACTACTCCCCATCCCCAATCCCCAACCAAATTTTAGTGCTGAACTGATTTTAATTTAACTCCTTTATTTTATTTTGTTTCTTTGCAGATATTCAAGCAACTCAACTGGAATCACTGTGCTGAATATTTTGAAAATTTATTGCTAGTTAAATATCCCAAGAGTTACCGACCATTTTGAATTTAATTACCCAGACATTTTGCTAATAACTCTAAGTTCCCCCCTTTCCCCATATTCTGCATTACTGGATGGTCAAATAAACAGCAGGGATTATTATTATTATTATTATTTTTATTATTACTATTATTAATATTAATTGGTTTCGATCTTTGATTGATACACAGTCAATTCTCCATTGCCTTGTAATGGCTTTGGGAATGGCATGAATGTCACGATACACCGATTTCTCCTTCCTCTAAGATGTAGGGCGTTTATGCCTAACTAAAAAAAAAAGAAACCATTATTATTATTATCATCATTATTATTATTGTCACTGAGACCAGGAGCATTGACAGTTAGTTGTTTGATGGAAGTTGATGCCGACACATTTCTGTACATAAACTCTGTCAAATTTGAGTTGCCAAAGCTTCATATTCTTCCTGCCCTCTCTCTCGCTCGCTCTCTCTCTCTCTCTCTCTCTCTCTCTCTCTTTTTCTTTCTCTCTCATTTTCTCACTTGCTTCTCGTGCTCTTCTCCTGTCCTTTCTCTTTGTGAGACGGAGAACATTTTGGTTCCATTACGTTACTTGCCAGTTTCAATTCTCACTCCACAACCATCACTTTAGCTGTTCCCTCCCTACCTTTTTTTTTTTATTTAAAAAGAAAAAAAAAAAGCAACAGATTTTTAAGTAACTTTTTTTTTGAAGATATCCTTCTTAAAATTATTTTAATTAAAAAATTTTTTACTCTTTCCAGAGAGCAATTTGT
>NC_068989.1:10569434-10571300 GCF_001194135.2 Octopus bimaculoides
ACACACACACACACACACACACATACATATGCACATATATGAATGTGTGCGTATGTATGCATGTGGACATGTGTGTGTGAATATATATATATATATATATATATGAAATCTGCACACACTGTTTGTATATGCAAGCCATTTTGCAGTATTGAAGCCTGGTTTGACTTGACACAAAAAGTGTTGATTGTTGAGTTGACAGTGCACTGGGCAGGCAATATTAAGTGGGCACACGAAAGGAAGGGCCTAAAATATGAAGCACTTAGGAAATCATGTGAGGCACAAGAATGGTAGTCTACAGAGCTTCTTGTAAAGTTGGGATGTTTTTACTGTGGTTGTAGTTCGATTTGCAATGTTCAAATTGGCCAGCATCCGATTTCGGAAAGAAAGCAAAACAGTGAGTCTCTAACTGGAGAGAGGCAAGTGGGAAATGTTTTCTTGATATAGTAAATTCATGTGAGAGAAAGATGAATGGTGAGAGCAAAGATGAAATCCTCAACAATTGACCCATTACCTCCCATAATTTTACTAACTGGAATTTTTTTACGAAAATTTGATTTCTAGCATAAAACAACCTTAGAAACATACTGGAATGATCAAAATAACATTTCAAAATAACATTTTAAATAGAAATAAGCGAGATATTGGGTGAAAAATTAGCAAATATCAGAGAAATATACCTAGTAGATATAGCAAAAAGGTTAGATATGTGTAAATATTGATAGATAATTACAAAATTTGTAATTTTTAAGTGATCTCATATGAAATCACTGGTAGGTAATGGGTTAATAAAACATAAAGCAAAATAGTTGATGCATACTTGGAGTAATTGCATTTGCACTCACTTTTGTGTGGTGGCCACATAAATTATGGAAATATAGGAAAACCTGGATATTTGTTGGTATCATTAATGCTATGGGTATGAGATGTTTTGGCTCAGCTGTTTTGATGACGCCTATTCGGCATTGCTGATTTGACTCTGACTTATTTGACATCAGATGTTCTAATGTTTCTTTCAACCTCTTCCTCTGCTCTCATTCTCTTTTCCTCTGTTTATGTGGGTGAGCATATTTGTTTTTATATCTCTATGTGTGATTTTTTTTGCACTTGCGTGCATGGGTGTGTGTCTTCCTCCAGCACTAAAAGACACTGTCGGCAAATGTCCAGTCAGCCATGTCAAATCATCAGTGTCCAGACAATTATGTCTTGTCGTCTCATTCCACAATCTTTCTTGACACCACTGGATGGTGCAGTACTGTCAAAAGCTACCAAAACTATTATTATCTCTGATCAGCAGCTGATGAAGGGAGCATCCCACTGTTTGAGTTGTATATAAAATATATTCATGTATGAATCTCTAAACATACATATTTGTGTATGTGTATGTATATCACACACACACACACAAAAGGATATTTGTGTTAATCTATTAATCTATTTATCTATCTGAATGTCTGTGATTGTGCAAAGAATACAAAAGTAAATTGATTTGTATATCAATGTTGTGTATTCCAGTCGGCTGATCAACATAATTTCTTTTCCTTTGAAAATAGTGCAAATGGCTGGGTATTCCACTGTTACATATGCTCTTAATGTAATTTTCTGGTAGAATCATGGTGACACAGTGTGTGATAAGGTTTTCCCTATTTGACTTTCAAATTGGCCCAACAAGCTTCTAACTAGTTTCTGCCTGTCCAGTTTTACTGACAAGGTCAAGGTTGACTTGAGGCTATGGTAAAAGGTGCACAGCCAAGGTGCCACACCGTGGGATCAAACGTGGTGCCTCATGATTGCAAAGCAAATCTTAACCATTCAGCCATTGTGTGTGAGTAAGACTCTCTTACTCTCAGTCCTTTGATATATATATAT
>NC_068989.1:10571400-10575360 GCF_001194135.2 Octopus bimaculoides
AAAAAAAAAAAAAATGAAAATGTGTGAAAGAGAGGGAAGGTAAAAAAAAAGAGAGAAGGAGAATAAGGAGTATCTGTAACATTGTTACTTTATTGTGAATGATTATGAAAGAATGAATCACAAGAAATACTAATAAATGACTTAGATTCATGAATTGTGTTGTGTTGTTTTCATTCCCATAGTTAAACTGTTGATTTTATTTTCTTGGTCTTTGTCAAAGCTTGTAACAACATTCATAAACATTCATAACATCCATAAACCATAAGCTTTGCATTTTAAGATTTAGTTTTTAATGCCCCATATCTCCTTGTAAGTAACAAAGCTGTCAACAACATTTTTCTTTCTCTCTGTCTGTTTTTGTTTCGTCTGAAGAAAGGAAGAGGCTATGTCATGCTCATCTACTTTGCAAACCTTTCAAGACTGCTGAAATCAATAACATTCGGCATGTTTGTGTGAAAGTCGACATTTGACAAAAGAATGACTGGGCATAGTGGTTAGAGCAGGACCCAAAGGAGGTGATCGACACCATGTGGACAACAAAAGGGGGAGAGGTTAGTGTGAGAAGTGGCATGACACTAAGCTAGCTTTGAAGAATAGAGGCCAATGTTGTAGTAGTAGTAGTAGTAGAAATGACAGAGAGAAGACACAGCTCGATTGTAGCCAAAAGTTGGAATGTGTTGGTGAGCGACAACATGTCAGTCAGTCAAATGAGTTGCCATATTCTGTTTTAGGATGTTCTGTGTGTATAGCAGCAGCGTTGTACCAAATGCTCCATTGTAGGTTTCAGTTATACTTTGTAGAGTGTTAGTTGATTGCTGGGGAATCTTGAAGTACTTTCCAGTTTTGAAAAGGATGGCCAGTCTTCGTCATGCAATCCTTTTTGTGCTCTTTTTACTCCTCGGACTCATAAGGCTGGTTACCTACTTTTCACGGCATATAAGTGATTGAGGTTATGACATTCCTTCTGAACAGGACTGACACTGGTCTGTTGTAGGGTTCAAAACCACCAATTTTTTTAGGGGAGGGGGAAAGTCGATTACATTGACCCAAGTACCTAACTGGTACTTTATTTTATTTTATAGTATTCAAAGCAATTTTGTTTGACTTGATGGGTCTTCTACTCAGGTATGACCATAATGCCAAAGGCCTTGGTTATTGCCTCTGTGAGGCCCAACATTCGAAAGGAACTCAGCCACTTTGCCTC
The DNA here is from genome assembly GCF_001194135.2 of Octopus bimaculoides. NCBI lineage: Eukaryota > Metazoa > Mollusca > Cephalopoda > Octopoda > Octopodidae > Octopus > Octopus bimaculoides. The sequence goes on from NC_068989.1 coordinate 10,572,605, forward strand.
CATGAGGCCCAATGCTCAAAAGGAACCCAGTCACCTTGCCTCTGTGAGGCCCAACACTCAAAAAAGGAATTCGGCCACTTTGCCTCCATGAGGCCCAATGCTCAAAAGGAACTCGGTCACCTTGCCTTTGTGAGGCCCAACACTCAAAAAGGAACTCAGCCACTTTGCCTCCATGAGGCCCAATGCTCAAGAGGAACTCGGTCATCTTGCCTTTGTGAGGCCCAACACTCAAAAAGGAACTCAGTCACAAACTCTCAAATGGCCTAGTGATGGACTGAAAAGGTATTTTAAAAAATTGCTCATAGGTGCTGGCATGCTTTTGTGTTTAAGAAGTTCGTTTGCCAATCACATTCTTTCAGGTTCAGTACTACTGCCTGGTGCCTTTGGCAAATGTCTTCTATAACTCCAGACTGAATGAATTTGATAGAACGAAACTGCGTGGAAGTGGGGGCTGCAATCTGATGACTGAAACAAGTGAAAAAATAAAAGAAACAAGTACACTTACAATAGGTGAGCATTTGTGTTTATCCCTGAACTGGTTCGCTTGACAAGCAGTATTGGTTGCTTTATGTCGGTGTAATTTAGCAGTTCAGCTAAAGAGTTTGATAGAATAAGATTCAGACTTTAAAAATAAGCACTAAGGTCGATCTAATCTACTAAACCCTTTACAGTGGTACCCTGGCATTGTCGTAGACCAGTGGTTCTCTAAGTGGGCGGTATTGCACCCCTGGGGTCAGTGGAAAGTTCCAAGGGGCCATTGAAAAAAAAGTGGGGCGATAGTGGGGTAGTGATTCATGTAAAAACAAACAAAATAATGGGTTTGTTAGGTTAAGTTTTATTTGTGAAATACAGTTGCTTTGAATTTGCTTCAGAAAGAGTTCTATATTTGTGATGGTTAGTTGGGGTGGAGGCGCTAGGAATGTGGCCTGGGTGTCAGGGGTGCAGCAACCTGAAAAAGTTTGGGAACCACTGTCACAGACCAATGACTGTTGTTGTTGGCCCTCCGTCGCTTACGACGTCGAGGGTTCCAGTTGATCCGATCAACGGAACAGCCTACTCGTGAAATTAACGTGCAAGTGGCTGAGCACTCCACAGACACGTGTACCCGTAACATAGTTTTCAGAGATATTCAGCGTGACACAGTGTGACAAGGCTGACCCTTTGAATTACAGGTACAACAGAAACAGGAAGAAAGAGTGAGAGAAAGTTGTGGTGAAAGAGTACAGCAGGGTTCGCCACCATCCCCTGCCTGGGCCTTGTGAAGCTTTGGGTGTTTTCGCTCAATAAACACTCACAACGCCCGCGAAATCGAAATCGAAACCGCGATCCTATGACTGTGAATCCGCTGCCCTAACCACTGGGCCATTGCACCTCCACTCCAATGACTGTAGTAAGTGAATAAAAGAAATGTAGTCTGGTTAGACAGTGGATTGTGCTGTAAACATCCAAAGGATTAGGAGTTGTTCTGAAATATAGGGGTGTATTAATAGAATGGAATGGGTTTATGACATCGGAGGCATAGTTTATTTAACCTATCTTAATTCCCCATGATATCTATACATTTCTGTGGACATAATTATCATCGTTCTTTAGCATCCGCTTTCTCTGCTGGCATGGATTGGGCGGTTTGATAGGAGTTGGTAGCCAGAAGACTGCGCCAAGCTTCTCTGTCTGCTTTGGCATGGTGTCTATGGTTGGACGTCCTTCTTATTTCCAACCACTTTATGGAGTATACTGGGTGCTTTTTATGTGGCAGCAGCATCAGTGAGGTCACCAAATAACTTGCAAGACAAAACTCCTCCACTGAAGGAGGTGGCTTTAGGTGATAAGAGGTTTAGTGTATGATAGAGGGACTGTAAAAGGTGTCTTGATGTAGAGAGATATGCCGGTATCTCTGTTGGAAAGAGAGAGAGGTTGAGAAGATTGTAAAGATGTCGAGGTGTACTTTTAAGTTACACGGGTGAAGGTGTATATAAGTGAAGTGGTGTAGAACATTCATCGGATGAGTGGACAGCTAAGTTTGCCAGAGTTCAAAAGGAGTGGGAGGTGGAGTAGAGGGGAATGCAGTGAGCAGGTAGGTGAAGGGTGGGAGAGGATGTTAGGAAGATACGTTGTGGAGGGAGATTTGTTAGGGACGGGTTGTGCGCAAGTAAGTTAATGAGAGGAGAGTGGGAGATAGAGAGGGATGGCAATGAAGTGAGTGGTAAACACGGTTGGAGGTTCTGGGGTGCTTACACATGACGGTGAGTAGTGTCAACTTACTGCCATATTCTTTGTTATTTTTTCCCTTTCAAGAGTTGAAAAATAGCTGGTTGTAAAATCTCAAGAGGAGATCAGAGTGGTAACTATACTAACAAGTAAAGTCATTCACCACGTCAGAGTGGCTGTTCCATGCTACTACTAGTTCAACCCCAGGCAGATCTTCTGCCAGTGGTTAAATTAGTAGTAGCATAGAACAGCCTTTACTAGTTAAAAAGAACAAATTTCAGAAAAAAGTCATATGGCTCTCTCTCTTTTACTTGTTTCAGTCATTTGACTGTGGCCATGCTGGAGCACCGCCTTTTGTCGAGCAAATCAACCCCAAGACTTATTCTTTGGAAGCCTAGTACTTATTCTATCGGTCTCTTATGCCGAACCGGTAAGTTACGGGGATGTAAACACACCAGCATCGGTTGTCAAGTGATATTGGGGGGACAAGCACAGACACACAAACATATACACACACATACATATATATATATATATATATATATATA
>NC_068989.1:10575904-10579089 GCF_001194135.2 Octopus bimaculoides
TGTGTGTGTGTGTGTGTGTGTGTGTGTGTGTGTTTGTGTGTCTGTGTTTGTTCCCCCCACAATATCGCTTGACAACCGGTGCTGGTGTGTTTATGTCCCCGTAACTTAGTGGTTTGGCAAAAGAGTCCGATAGAATAAGTACTAGGCTTACAAAGAATAAGTCCTGGGGTCAATTTGCTCGACTAAAGGCGGTGCTCCAGCATGGCTGCAGTCAAACGACTGAAACAAGTAAAAGAGAGTATGCAATTGGTTAAGTGACTCCACAGACACGCGTACCTTAATGTAGTTCTCAGAAAGATTTACTGTGACACAATGGGACAAGACCGGCCATTTGTATTACAAGTACTGGAGCAACATGAAATAAAATGTCTTGATCAAGAGCAGAATGTGTCGCTGGGAATTGAATTCACAACCATATGATCCTGAGCTGATTACTCTAACCACTAAGCCACTCACATTCACACCTGGAACATTCATGTGTACAAACATACATAAACAGATTCGCATAAAAGTGCTAAACACTGTTTTAAGAGTGTTAGATTAAGAGTCTAAGCACATATAGCGTGAGTTAAGTGACAAGCTGTTTACTGCTTTAAATAATAACCACATGTACAAGGAATGAATACCTAGCCAAGCATAGAAAAATGCTAAACATGCTCAGTATAAGCCACCTGACATCTAAGTTACTTCTTTATACAATTATATGCACAATGAATAGATATCTAGCAACATGTTTAACAATAAACACCTAACAAAGAGACTTATTCTATTTTCTGGAATGCGTTGAGTTGAGTTGCAGAGGGAATAGTCTTTTAAGATAGATTGTCTGGCTTCCGTGCCAGTGGCACGTAAAAAGCACCATTTGAGTGTGATTGTTACCAATGTCGCCTTACTGGCACCTGTGCTGGTGGCACGTGAAAAAACATTCAAGTGAGATCATTGCCAGTGCCGCTGGACTGGCTCCTGTGCAGGTGGCACATAAAAAACACCATTTTGAGCGTGGCTGTTGCCAGTACTGCCTGACTGGCTCTCGTGCCGGTGGCATGTAAAAGCACCCACTACACTCCTGGAGTGGTTGGCGTTAGGAAGGGCATCCAGCTGTAGAAACTCTGCCAGATCAGATTGGAGCCTGGTGCAGCCATCCTGTTCACCAGTCCTCAGTCAAATCGTCCAACCCATGCTAGCATGGAAAGCGGACATTAAACAATGATGATGATGATGATGATGTTCAGTGTATGACCAAGAAATGTACTATTTGAATGAGTAGGTCTTGTCCAAAAGCATCTCGGTAGATCTATGTGCAAAATCATCTTTCTTTCTCTCTCATCGAAGTACAGCTTATTTCAGACCACATTGTGCAATATATGACTTATTAGGATCTTTTCAGTTTGGCTGCCAATTTTCGAAAATTCAAAGTTTAATTAAGATTTGGTACATTAATGTAGTTTTCCAAGCTGAATCTCAGGAGATATTTCACTTTTCTCAGAAATTAAAAAAAAAATAGTTATAGAGGTTTAAAGTACACTTGTTTCCCGTGCAGCATGGGCTTAAGGACTTCACCATGCTCCCTTTTTTTTAATGGTTTACTTATAAGCAAAAGAACCATACCCGCATACCCTTTCAGGCATCTTGTGACTGATTGTATGAAGTTATCCTTAAACTAGACGTCTGACCTAAATGCTTGCAACATAGAAGATTTGATTAAAAGCACCAGAATAGTCAAGTGATGGCCATGGATCAAACCAGCCACTTACAAACAGGAATGGCTCTCCTAGGCAGATTTTGCTCAGTCTCTGTGTACCTAATTTTGGTCACATTGCTTTGGTTAATACGAGGATATACTACAAGAGTTTTGCTCATGCAATGGGAACAAACCAAAAAGCCAGGTATTTAGGAAACGAATGTTATAACCAAACGATCACGCTTGTGTAGTTAACTTGAAGCAGGTTGGCTTGATGGAACCTATACCACTGGAACCCTACTCTCAGAAAATCCAAAGCAAATAAGACAGCTTTTACTTGGTTGTTCAACATAGAAAATAAACAGGTAAATCATCTTTAAATCCACACCCTGTCATTTGTAAAACTTATAAATTGGTTGGTTGTGATCCTAGACATTCTGTACGTCAAAAAGATTTTTTAAAAAATAAGAAAAAGAAAACAAAAAGAAAAATGGTGGGAATGTTACACTTTTGATCATTGGTCTGCTCAGTCAAGCTTATATCCTGTTGTATTTCCACCTGTATTAGTAAAGTGTCCTTGTGTTTTCATTGCTGATTCATAAGATCAAAGGTGATAACAGGGTTTTTCCTGAATATCATATGGTTCACTTGCTATCAATTCCGGTATCATTTCTTGTCAAAAAGTTAGCTTTGGCTTGACCTGGACTATAATAGAAGACACTTGCTAAAGGTGTCATGCAGTAGGACTGAAACCAGAACCATGTAACTGGGAGGCAAACTTCTTATCACACACCCACACCTGTCTGCAATTAATTTATTATTGCTACAGTTCACAAAATTTTAACTCCTACCTTAGCTTTACCTATAATTTAAAGCTCTATTATCTCTAGTATTCTTGTTACCCTGTTTGTTCAGCTTTAAATGTTTTTGTTTTTATGTTCGTTATTCTCGATCCCGTAGAGATTATAATGGACACTAGCTCTGTTGAACATCGAAAACGTCTGGTGTAATGTACAGACGTAAATATTAGTTTCTTTTCTCATTTCCACATTGTAGGGTAGTGCTTTACCATTTCTGTTTTAGCTGCTTACTTGCATGCATGCACATGAGTGTCTCACAGATATATGACATAATGGTATATTAACTGTCACACATAGCAATGTGTGAAGGTACATAGCATAATGGTTAAGGGTAATCGGCTTACGGTTGTAAGTTTGTGAGTTCAATTCCCACTGGTGCATTGCTTCAGTTCACTCAACTGGCAAAAATGAGTTGTATCTGTAATTTAAAGGGCCATAAATACATATATGATGGGCTTCCAAACAGTTTCCGTCTACCAAATCCACTCACAAGACATCAATTGGCCCAAAACTATAGTAGAAGACACTCACCCAATATACTGCACAGTGTGATTGAACCTGAAACCTCATAGGGTGCAAAGCGAGTTTCTTAGCTACGATTGCAGTTTAAACTCAAATTTCCGACAAAAAAAAAAAAAAAAATA
>NC_068989.1:10579910-10593188 GCF_001194135.2 Octopus bimaculoides
TTACTGAGGACTGGTGAAACCAGATGGCTACACCAGGCTCCAATCTGATTTGGCAGTGTTTCTACAGCTGGATGCCCTTCCTAAAGCCAACCACTCAGAGAGTGTAGTGGGTGCTTTTACGTGTCACCCGCACGAAGGCCAGTCAGGCGGTACTGGCAAAGGCCACGCTCATCTCGCTCGAGAAACCTCATGTGTCACCCGCACAAGAGCCAGCCCAGGGGCACCAGCAACGATCCCGCTCGAAAAATCCCAGAACCCCACACAAGAGCCAGTTCAGGGGCACCGGCAACGATCTCGCTCGAAGAAATTTCATGTGTCACCAGCACGAGCCAGTCCAGGGGCACTGGCAACGATCTCGCTCGAAAAACCTCATTTGGAAACACATAAATGATGAACCACATATAAATGCAACATCTAATCAAAAGAAATAAAAGAAACCAATATTTTCGTAAGAATAAATATTTTATTCATTTATAAAACACTTTGGATATCATCGAATCATTTTCCGTTTATAGACAGATTAGCACCCACTTAGATATTAAATCTTACCTGTATTGCAACACACTCCCACAAAAATCATATAAATCAGACCGGGACTTTGTTTATTAATCATTTCCAAAAATATATGAAATATCTCTTATTTTTTTTTTTTCATTTTTTTTTTAATATCAGTATTAGCGTTAAAATTTAGTGAAAACCATATGAAAATAAAACAATCCCCCCAAACCATAAGATATATGTTTTCCAGAGCCTCAAAACTTGATGGAGTAGAGGACCACCACCCCAAACATCAAAGTCTTGTGTGTTATCATTAGTGTTGAACTGAAACAACGGTCAAAGTGAAATTTAAATTGATAAAAATTTCGTTGGCATCCAGGGCCTGTGTGGTGCATTTTTTCTCAAGAGGGTTATTGAGTTTGGGTCAGAAATCTACCTTTATAAAATACACAAGGACAACAAGCCAGTGAGGGAGTATTTAGATCATTGGTTTGCTACCATTTTTTACTAATGGACCCAGGTGATCCTATTTTCCTCAGGTGGATCCTCATAGCCATACAATGTTTAAAAATCTTGCTATATTTTTATAATTAAATATTATTAGGAAATGTATAAAAAAAAGATTGTTAAAGCATTTTGTGTATTGTAAAAAAGTATGACCAATTTATTGCACATGCAAAAAAAATCTTATATCGATCCCAAAGGTCATATGTACGGACCCTAGTTGAGAACCACTGGTTTAGATGGTTGCTAGATCTGCAAGAAATAGCAGCCAAACCTCTCTCAATTCACACTTTAGTTAAGCACACTTTAGTTAAGCACACTTTAGAAAAATGTCTAAGACATAAAAAAGGGATAACACAGAAAATAGCACTGTTTGGCACTGCACACATATTACAGAGTAGTTTCAATTCAATAAAAGAAAAATTGCAAAACAAATCACTTGTCTATACCCAAGGCACACGGTGCTGCACATGGTAGTACATTGAAAGACACCTAATTAATTACAGAAAGACAACTAATTAATAATGATAATAATAACCCTTTCTGCTATAGGCATATGGCCTGGAGTTTTGGGAGAAGAGGTAAGTTGATTACATCAACCCCAGTGTTCAGCAGGTACTTATTTTAATCAACCCTGAAAGAATGAAAAGCAAAATCGTCCTTAATGGAATTTGAACTCAGAATGCAAAGAGACAGAAGAAATGCTGCTAAGAATTTTGTTCGATGTACTAACAGTTCTGTCAGCTCACTGCCATAATAGTAATAATAATAATAATAATAATAATAATAATCCTTTTGACTAAAGGCACAAGGCCTGAAATTTGGGGAGAGGGGACTAGTCGATTACATTGACTCCAGTGTTTCACTGGTAATTAAATTATTGACCCCGAAAGGATGAAAGGCAAAGTTGATATTGGCAGAATTTGAACTCAGAACGTAGCAACAGGTGAAATGCTGCTAAGCTTTTCGTCCAGCGGACTTACCATTCTGCCAGCTCACTGCCTTAACGATAATGATAATAATAATAATAATAATAATAATAAGAAGAAGAATGGCTTTAAATTTTGGCACAAGGCCAACAATTTCGAGGGGAGGAGGTAAGTCAATTTCATTGACCCCCAGTAGTCAACTGGTACTTATTTTATCGATCTCGAAAGGATGAAAGGTAAGGTCAACCTTGGCGGAATTTGAACTCCAACAATAATATAATAATGATATTATATCTACTACTACTACTACTACTACTACTACTACTACTACTACTACTACTACTAATAATAATAATAATAACAATAATAATTTTCAAATTTTAGCACAAGGCCAGCAATTTTTAAGGATGGGGTTTTTTCCTCAATTCAGTCAAGCCCAGTATTTGGGTGGTATTTTATTTTATTGATCCTGAAAGAATGAGAGGCAAAGCTGATCTCGTCAGGATTTGAATTCAAAATTTAAAGATCTGTGACAAAATACTACTATATATTTTGTCTGATGCTCTAACGGTTCTCCTAGATGATGATAATGATGGTAATGATGCTGATGATGATAATGATGGCAGTTATATGTGAAATGAAGGAGAACATAATTTCAGGGCCATTTTTTAAAAAAAGCAGCACATTCTTCAATACTGGGTCGCATTTTAGGGTCTGCGTTCCAGCATTTCTGCACCAAAGTTTTGTAATCGTCTGGAGGTTTTTCGGCCAATTGGAAAGATGGTCGAAGTCCACTCTTTACAGATTCTTCGATTCCTTTCTGGATAAGTGGCTTTATATATGTAACCACATCCATTCCGTACCACATTTCCCATAGTATAATAGACAAACTATAGATGTCGGCTTTTTTACCATAGATGAATTTCCTTTCAAAGATTTCTGGGGCCATAAAACAAGGACTTCCTGCAATTGATCCAGCAATATCACGTTCGAGTTTAGAAAGACCAACATCAATAAGCTTTATGATGTTTTCTTCTGTTACCTAAAAATTGTGAGAAAGAACATATGTATATATATGTAGTAAAGACAAAAAAAAGGTAAGATTCCTTTACAGCAATAATATTATGCTGATACATGTTTCAAACAGTCCAGTAAATTATATCCATTGCACATTCAAGTTTGCATGCTTAATTGATCCATCTGTTGATCAATTAATTAACCAAATATACAGAGCTCTTTACTCTTTACTCTTTTACTTGTTTCAGTCATTTGACTGTGGCCATGCTGGAGCACCGCCTTTAGTCGAGCAAATCGACCCCAGGACTTATTCTTTGTAAGCATAGTACTTATTCTATCGATCTCTTTTGCCGAACCGATAAGTTACGGGGATGTAAACACACCAGCATCGGTTGTCAAGCGATGTTGGGGGGACAAACACAGACACACAAACACACACACACACACACACACATATATATATATATATACATATACATATATACGACGGTCTTCTTTCAGTTTCCGTCTACCAAATCCACTCACAAGGCTTTGGTTGGCCTGAGGCTATAGTAGAAGACACTTGCCCAAAGTGCCATGCAGTGGGATTGAACCTGGAACCATGTGGTTGGTAAGCAAGCTACTTACCACACAGCCACTCCTGCGCCTAATAGCTACTCTGTTTATTGAACATCCTCTTTTTGTGCGATATCCTAAAAACAGATTTTACTCTGAAACCCTAGCTTCTAGAAATGATCCTTAAAAAAGAATATAAATATATTAAAATAAAAGAGAACTTACTAAAATGTTTTCCATTTTCAGATCACGATGGACCAAGTTTTTGTGGTGTAAGTATGCAATTGCTTCACACAGTTGTTGAACGTAATGGCAAAGATGTTTCATCACTTTTTTCTGCTTCTCTGGAATTGAATATTTCCCTGGATTCACTTGGTATTTATCATCGTCTCTTACGAAGATACTTTTTAGAGTTGTATGACAATATTCTAAAATCATCAACCACTGCAACGAACCATCTTGAAGTTTGCGATAGTTAGAACCATAATAATGAATAATATTTTTGTGTTTGATTTCTCTGCAAAAAGATTTGAGATATATTTAGAAACATTGGAACCATAAATATATTCTTATATTCCAAATAAACTTCATTTATTGAAAATGTAGGGTACTACTTAAATACAGGCGTTACATACAAAACACTTTAAATGTACACTGTGACTGTGTAATGACACCCTAACCGTAACTGTGACCCTAAAAACTAACCTTCCCCTTTATATCATTACGTAGATGAACCGAGACCACTGTATTTAAGCAGGACCTTTGTATTTAAGTAGTGCCAAATGTAGCCTGCAAAATGAAGCAGTAGTGTCACTTAGACAATACACTAGAGTCACAATCTTATTTTATACCCTCTTTCTGAGGGAAGGAAAATGTAGGATATGAAAACGCTTGGGCTTCTTTTGTAAAGGGAAAAGAATACGTGCGGGAATAAAATCCAGAGGATGGTGTGTATTATGCAGGTCTCACTTATAATATAACTAATAGTATGGATTTACTGATGACTAGTCAATGTGAGAAGATGCTTGAGCCTATACTGTACACTGCTAAAAATACAGAGGTGGGTTGAGTAAGCAATTATTATTTTTAGCTACTAATTAGAGTTCAAATTCTGTCGCAATTGACCTTGTCATGTATCATTGCATTCCTCCACCTCCTCCTTGTCGTTATTATCATCACTGTTGCCATCATCATCATCATCATCATCATCCTCATCATCATTCTTTAAAGTCTACTTTTTAAATATGTAACTCATCTGAAGTTACATAAAAAATTGCATTGCTAGGTTGTAACAATCTCAAAAATATGCGATTGGAACAATCACAACTTCTTAAAAAAAAAAATTTTTTAAATTGAAGTTTTTGTATAGCTTATCTCTGTCTCTTGGAATATGAACAGCTTCAAACTCATTCGTCTCAGAGGGCCTGCAATGCTCATCAGCTATACTTTTTTTCACAAGACTCAACAGGTAACCCCCAACCCCACCAACCTGCTACACAAATGAAATGCATATGAATGCTTTGATAAAACAGCAGATTTTCTGGGCGTACCTGAGGATACTGTCTTCTAGAAGCGTATCAGATACATTAGCAGTACTCAGCCTCTCAGACCATGCTTTCACTGCAGCTTTTTTGGCAGTATTATTTATTCTTAGCTGACAGAAATACACAGTTGCAAAACTTCCCGTTCCAAGTGGTGGTTCACCAGGCATCATTTCAATTTGCTTTAGGTCAATATCAGGAACAAATAATTCTTTCACGTAGAACATGTCGAGGCTTCCTAAATAAAACAATAAATAAAAAGGGATGTATTTAAAAATATTTGTTGGGAGTAGTGTCGAATTTTCACCTAGTTGAAGGGAGAAATTGAGAAAACCTGTGAAACCCCCACCCCCTGAAAATACATCTTCATTTATTACGAGGAGTAAATAAAATCATAACATAAACAATTAAATATAAGGAATAATAATTTCTTAAAGTATGCGTTAATCCCCATGTGGGTACATGGAGTAAATGAAATCATAACATAAACAATTAAATATAAGAAATAATAATTTCTTAAAGTATGTGTTAATCCCCATGTGGGTACATGGAGTAAATAAAATCATAACATAAACAATTAAATATAAGAAATGATAATTTCTTAAAGTATGTGTTAATCCCCATGTACCCAGAGTTTGTGGACACCCTGTATATGGGGGCACTAAAATCTTTTAAGGGCTTAGGGCCCCTATGGGTCTTAATCTGGCCCTGCACACACACACACACACACACACACACACACACACTCTTTACATACTAACCTTGGAGTCTGTTACATTCTGTGATGAAGTCTGGCAACCGTTCTGAAAAGTTCTGTTCATTCTTCATAAATTCTCGTTCTATATTATCCAATAAAGCCTGATCAGCTTTGAGGAATTCAGGGAGTCTGGAACCAAGCATGTCAATATCTCTAAAGACTTTGTTGAAAAACTTGGCCAGTGTATTTTGTAGCTTCTCATGTTCCACAATACTAATGACATAATATTTAGAAACGTCTTGTAATAGTTCTTTGGTTTTAGGTTTTGATGAACCTAATATTGACTTTAATTTTTTTTTTATATCTTTTTTCTCAAGAGACACATGCCCTAAGGAACTGATATTAAATCCAATAATGGCAGTGTAAGCTTGAGAGTTGTGCTCACCCCCTCTTTTGTAAGAAAAAAAAGAAAGAGAAAATAGAAAATAGGTGAAAAATTCATAGAAGACATAAGAAACAGTAAATAAATTATACTGTTAAGCACAGTCATATTTAACATGTTCGTGTACATCTGGACATTGAAAGACAATGCACTGCGCAAGTTGTCCTCATAGACAACACTTCTTGACCATCAATGATATCACTGGACCATAGAAAACATGTATTTCTGTATTATTATGTTTCATCAGTTATGTATACTGAGCCATCTCTCTTGGCCACTAACAATTGGTTGCTCTTATATTAGAATAGCAAAAGGCACAATGGCTGGTGTGTGAAGAGTTACATCAAACTTAAATTAAATTAATTAGCAGTGTACTATAAGTATTTTTAAGTGAAATATATCTGATGAATATTAAATACTTTTCAAGCAAACTCAAAAACCTCTATTTTAGAGGATTGGAGAAATAAGAATTTTGTGATGTTTAAGACGTTTATGACGTTATGAATGTTGCAACTTTTACTCCCAAGCCCAGAAAGATGTATTTTTCTTTGTAACTATTTAAAATGAACCATTATTATAAAACAGTGACAGGCACCATAGAGCAAAAGGTAAGTTCTTGGCTAAGCAATTCTATAACCTGATTTTCACATCTGATTGTAACGATTTTTTCTTTTGCTGACATCACTAAAATGCAAACATGGCTATACATAGATGCAAGCATGGATTTATGGTTAAGAAGCTCGCTTAGCAACCAAGTGGTTTTGGACTCTTACTCACTTCGTGGCACCTATTATAGCTTCTAGCCAACCAATACCTTGTGAGTGGTTTCTCTAGAAACTGTGTGGAAGCCTGTCGTATATATGTGTGTCTTTGTGTTTGTGCTTGTCCCCACTATCATTTGACACACGGTGTTGGTTTGTTTAAGTCTTCATAACTCAGCAGATCAGCAAAGTAGACTGATATAATAAGTACCAGACTTAAGGATAAATACTGGGGAAATAAAAATAAAAACCATTGCACCAGGATTTCTTTCCTCCTATGTAAGCATGTAGAATTTATATCTCTCTTTCCTTAGACAATCCATGTCAACGTATAAGTCTGTGGGATTCTATACTAATGGTTGATGTTCAATTTAGCATTTTGCGCCATTGACAATATTGTTTACATCATAGAATCATACTATGGTCCAGTTACACGTACAAAACGGTATGGGTACTGTGTTTTATCCCTAGGTACTGTGCAAGAGGGGGGGGGGGAAGAATGCAAATCACTGGCTTCTCGTGAATTGCATTTCTGACATCAAATTGTAACATGTATAAGGGTTTGATGAAAAAATCATAGGCTGACTATGAAGGAGTGATGCTAGAACTGTGAAATCCTGCATGCATTAGATTCAGTTCTTCTTATTAATAACTGCATTCTTTCTTTGCAGGTAAACTGATATTTGACCATTCAAAGAAGACTTGTAACTGAAAATCTACAAAATTTGGTATTGTGGTGTTAACAAGTTCCTGCAGAAAAAGGGTTTAACTCCCAAATACATTTATGCTGATATGCTTGCTGCATTGGGCAATGACGATCCAGTTTTATAAACAGTGCAAAAGCGGGCAGCTGAATTTGGGCGGAGAAGAGAGTCTTGAAGATGACCCGAGATCTCGATGCCCTGAAACTGTCACCACCGAGGAAGACATTGATTGTGTTCACGACATGTCGTCGTTGGTCTCAATGGATGCTGTGTGTGACTGTAGCTTTGAACTGTTTGATCACCCTCCTTATTCTCCTGATTTGCCCCCCCCCCCACCATTTGATATCAGCTGTTCTCCAGCATGGAAAAAAATACTTGGCTGGGGACCATTAGCCCAGTGATAATCTGACGACCCGCCTAAGAAGTCAAGGCACACCACTGATACACATGTCGTATATATATGCCAAATCCCTCACAAGGCTTTGGTCAAGCTGGTGCAATAATAGAAGATATTTATCCAAGGTGCCCCACTTATACAAATACACTCCCAGTTATTTTTTTAGCAATGAATGTCATTTACCTTTGAAATATATTAGTGATTCCTTTTGGCTTGAAAGGTTTCTTCAAAGACTGCTGCAACTTCCTCGCCTCTTTGTCTCCAGCTAATGTACCTGTGGGGAAAAAAATGAAGCTTGGTATTGATATCTTCCCTCTGAGTGTCCTATAATCATTCAGAAGTCACTTATTAAACAACAAAAATAAAGATAAAGACGTCGAATAAATTAGGATCTCACAAGATCTACAGAGTTAGGAGGAACTTCTCAAGAAGCAAATACCCATCCCTACAAATTATTACTGTGTGCTAATATTCCACATGGCTTTTGAACTATTGTAGAATACATTGCATGCCAAACTCCAGTTTCTGGCCTACATACTCACTGTATTTTCTGTTTTTCCTCATTCAGAAGCTAGTTGGCTTTGTGTTGCAGGCACCCCCAATTCACTCATTTCTGTTCCTCACTAAACTCATATTGCATCCACTGCACAATATGTCCAGTCCTCCCTTCACCGGAACAGTTCCTCCACCTCTGGAATTACCTCCACCTCTGGAATTACCTCCATGTCTATGTCTTTTTCTTACCATCAACTTGCGTTTATTCAAGAGGAACATTGTGTTGATTTCACTTGTCCCTGATAGACTGGGATGGCTATGGGCCCAGCTTCTTTCTTCAGACCAAACAAATAAAATTGCATACCAACAGACATGTTTACATTGATATGTAACTCAGAAAATGATATTAGCATCGATTGGGAATGTAGCTCTACTTGGTCTTGAGATTATTATATCTTATTTTCAAGAATATGCTATCAGAATATTCTTTTCTACTCTAGGCACAAGGCCCCAAATTTTTTAAGGAGGGG
The DNA here is from genome assembly GCF_001194135.2 of Octopus bimaculoides. Taxonomy (NCBI): domain Eukaryota; kingdom Metazoa; phylum Mollusca; class Cephalopoda; order Octopoda; family Octopodidae; genus Octopus; species Octopus bimaculoides. The sequence goes on from NC_068989.1 coordinate 10,588,981, forward strand.
CCTAGTCGATTAGATCAACCTCAATATGCCTGCTCGTGAAATTAGCATGCAAGTGACTGAGCAATTCACAGACACGTGTACCCCCAACGTATTTCTCAGGGAGACTCAGTGTGACACAGAGTATGACAAGGCTGGCCCTTTGAAATACAGGTACTACTCATTTTTGCCATCTGAGTAGACTGGAGCAACATGAAATAAAGTATCTTGCTCAAGGGCACAACGCGCCGCCGGGAATCAAACTCACGATCGTGAGCCGAATGCCCTAACCACTAAGCCACACGCCCTCACACGAATGTTTACAATACATACATAAGGTATATGAGTAAATAATCCCAAATAGAATTTTAGACAATTAAGCCAGTGCTGCTGTGAATAATTTAGTTTGCATATCTGTGTTTTTGATGGTTTTTCATTAAGTAAACAGGTCAATGTTTACATCTTTCATTCACAACATATTGTGAATAAGAAATTCTGTAACAAAAACTTATATATTACTAAGCCTTAGAAAAAGTTCTTATACAGTTATTTATCACAACTAAATTTCGGAGTGTAAGGGTAAATATCCAATCTCTTTCTCTGCTATTCTTAGTTTTATTGCACCCAAATTTACTGTAAGGTACCAACTACATTTGACACTTTCAAAGTTTGTTTATAAGATGTTGTCACATTCGAAAAGCTATAATTTAGCATTAAAATTAAGAGCATTTTTTTTTATGTCAGGGGCCATTTAGCATAATGGTAGAACACTCAGCTGGTATCTAAGGGGTACAGGTTCAATTCCCATAGCCACCACCTGGCTACTTTTTTTCCCATTAGGTAAATACCTAATTTTCTCTGTTGTTCTTTACTGCATTCGAAATTTACTTTCTTGTGTGTGTGTGTGTGTGTGTGTGTTGAGAGAGATAGAGGGAAAGAAAAAGGTAGAGAGATAGAGGGAATAATAAAATTTTGAAAGCCTTACTTTCAACATTATATATCTGCATTTCCAAATCGTCAAAACGATCCTTGAATTTTTCCACCATACGAGTGTTTAAGCTGTTTACAATGTTTTGTTCGATTTCCCAGTCATTGATCAAACTCATGATTTTAGCACCAACCAAATCAATAGTTTGCTGACCAAGTTCCCGCCAATGGCTTGCAGTAGAAGATAAAGTAGTAGATGAACTCCATTTAGTAAGTTCTGTTTTTACCTGGACACAGAAGGATGAATTTTATGTTAGCTAAAATATATTTGGAAAATTATAAAGTTTTAAAGAGTTACAAAAAAAAAAAAGGACTTGTTCCGAGGTTAAAAAAGCAATTCATTTTATTGAGTGTATTTGTGCAAATTATATTGAGTGGAAGAATTTTCTACTAAATAGCATATTCAAAATCACAACAAAGTTTTTGAGGAATGCAAATCTTGGAAATACAATTCTAACAACTCAGCATTCTTATAATGCTCTTGATATTCATAATCAAGTATTTCTGATGAGAATATTTTCCAGATTTAAACTTTGTCTTCAGATTGATGTATAATTTATTAGTCAATGACAAACAAGGACGAAACAATATGTTGGTGTTTATACTTGTGTGGCAAGTAACTTGATCTGAAACTATGTGTTGGCTTGATCTGACATCAGCGTCAGTGAACAGGTTGCAGTGGGTCGACAAATATTTTTGTGCCTTTTGAAGTATATTAAAAGTGATTGTAACAACTTTTGTGTGAAGTAAGATGGCTAATGCAGCTCTTCCACCATGTAGCAATTAAGCAGTTCATTGATTTAATATTGTATTACCAACTGTGTTTGTGGAATCAACTGGCAAAGAAAGGATTAGTTTTAAACTTTGAAAAAACTGGTTTAGATACAATATTAGTAAGCAAGCTTTTTTGTCATGTGAATGGATTAACAATATATGTAACAGAGAGCTGTGTATTTATCACTATCAGAAATTATATATCTAGGATCAAGCCATGTAATAAAACTAAAAAAAAGATTTGGTCTCTTATCACTACGAGATAATAGATTGTTTATTCAGTTGGGATTCTGTTCAACTCATAGATCTTATCCCGAGTTGATTGAAATGTATCATTGAAACTGAACTGTACTCTATTTGTGTCACTTTATACAATGATGGGTGAGTCTGTGAGTTGAATGATAATACCAGGTAGTATCATTACTAGCTTATACTGGTTTCAATTAATTCCAAGATCGACTTATCTGCTTTCTGTTGTCTATGGATATTAGAATCATTGCACCAGTAGCTTTTGTAAACCATAACACTTTATTGTGGTTGAAATCTACCTAGAGCAGTAGTTCCCAAACTTTTTCATGCTCCTGCCCCCTTGGCACCCAGGACACATTCCTAGCACCCCCTCACCCTCCTTACCACATATATAGACCATTTTTGCAGCAAATTCAAAACAACTGGAGTTCACAAATAAAACTTAAACCTAATTTACCTACTGATATATTTTCTAACATCTATCACCCCATTTTGGCCACCCCACTTTTATCATACCACTTTTCTTCAATGCCGCCTAGATCTTTCCACTGCTTCCAAGTGGGCAGTACTACCCACTTTGGGAACCACTGATCTAGAGTTGTGTGATAATTGTCTGTTTTTTTTTTTTTTTTTTTTTTTTTTTTTTTGTTTAATTCCATATTTTCCCACGAAATTAGTAGAAATAGACCTGACCTGAATGTTTGCAACAGAGTGAACTCTTTGAAGGGACACATGGGCCAGCTGGTGATGTTAAATGAAACAACTCCCTTATAAACCTAGGCCCACATTTAAGCATAAAGAATATGAAAGTGCTATGTGCTAGCAAGTAGTTTCAAATGTTGCCTCATGGTTTTAAACCAATCAAAATCAACTTGCTTAAATTTTGAGAATACTGATTTCAAATTTTGGCACAAGGCCAGCAAATTTGGGGGTGGGGTCTAGTTGATTACATCGATTCCAAATTTCAGCTGTTACTTACTTTATTGACCCCGAGGGGATGAATGGCAAAGTCAACCTCGGTGGAATTTGAACTCAGAACATGAAGACAGACGAAATACCTCTAAGCATTTTGCCCGGTGTGCTAACTATTCTGCTTGCTTGCTGCCTTGCATTTTTGAGAATATTAGTACTAGTTTCTTCATATCAAAAGAAACAAGAGCACCCAGAGAGTGCAAACCTCCACCAAGGCAACACCAACGTCCTCTCAACGATTAGCTAGAAACGATTTTTAAAATGAGAATATCTGAAATAAACTCGACTGCTCTCACAAACGAGAATACTAAAAATGAACCCGACTGCTCTCAAAAGTTAAGTAAAAGAACAGGAAAAATAACCCAGAATCCTTGTCCGGTACTGGATTAATCCCAAAATCTAATCAGTTTGCGCTAGTCATGAGGCCAAACATCCCTGAAAGCTCCATCTGAATCCATCCAGTAGTTCCTGAGATATCTTGTCCATTGACAAACAAACATGACTGAAAGCAACACCTCCACCTTCGTTAAGGCAGAGGTAATAATGTAGGAAGTTTTATTGTTGTTGATTCTAATGAGAAACCTGAAAATACATGCTTTTATACATAGACTTAGTACTTTAATCAGAAATTAGAAAAGAAGTCTTGTTACCGCTTCACTTTTCAGATACGAAATAAATTCAGATTTGATTATGGCCAGCTCCTGTTGTATTTGACTTCGCATCTCATTAATAAAAGCGATAGATTTTTTTTCTAATGTTGAAATCTGTCTTCGCAATGTAGAATATAGTTCAGATTTGTTGACTAAATTACGATTTCCAGCATGAGTTTTAACTTTTAATGAATATACTGATCTCTTCAAAAGACTGCTCAGCCATCTAAAGCAAACAGTAACAATAATAGTCATTACAACAATGATCATTGTGCCACATTAAATATAATTATTGCAACAACAATAAAAAAAAAAAAAACTATGTTAACGACTGCAAATATCTGTAAATTCTTTTATTCTTTTACTGCCTTCAGACATTGGAGTGCGATTGTCTAGGGGCATCATATTTCAAAGATTTTTAGTTCAATATGTCGCCTCCAGTTTGACTAAGTTTATATTTTAGGTCAATAAGGGTTGCATGACAATCTACGATTTACAATAGTACTGGGATCGATTTGTTTAACTAAAGCCTTTTAAGGCATTGCCCCATCATTGCTCCTGTCCAATAACTCAAACCAGTAAAAGTAGAAATTAATATAT
>NC_068989.1:10594015-10598877 GCF_001194135.2 Octopus bimaculoides
CACAAACACATACATATATATATATATATATACATATATACGACGGGCTTCTTTTCAGTTTCCGTCTACCAAATCCACTCACAAGGCTTTGGTCGGCCCGAGACTATAGTAGAAGACACTTGCCCAAGGTGCCACACAGTGGGAATGAACCCGGAACCATGCGGTTGGTAAGCAAGCTACTTACCACACAGCCACTCCTGCACCTAAAGTAATGTTCACCTCAGCGGGATTTGAACTCAGAATGTAGAGAGTCGAAAGAATTACCCCCAAAACATTTTGTCAGACTATCTAACGAGTCTGTCAGCTTATGTATAAATTGAATAAAGTTAAAACATAATTTTGAATAACCTAAAATGAAAACAAAGCGACAAAGGCTTAACATCGATCCAAACTCTCTTTGAATATCATTTCACATCCTTTCGGCAACATTTTTTTAATCACCAAGTGATGGATAAGGAAAAAAGTATTAAAAATCAAAAAATACAGTAAAAAAAAAAGAATAAAAGAACATATGTATATAATATTTACTTGTAACTTCTAAGGATTTTGTTTTTCATTGTAGCTGGAATTAATGTTTTCATGGCTGTATAGAAAAGCTGTAGTTCAGCTGGTGGTTGTTCGTCTTGTAACTTGATAAGCTATACATAGAAAGAAAAATAACAAAAATAAAACCAACAGTTTACATCACCTTATTCATAAGCTATAGAAGCGTGCAAATCGGTTTAATGCAAATGGCTTTAGGTTTCTTTGTTAATCTCGACAGTAATGGGACTAACCACTTATTAAGCACCAGAGAATAATTTTTCTTTCCAATTCAGTTTACGAATTTATCTCATCCCCGTAGACATTTGTTACCCGAAATGTTAGTAAACTGAAACTATTTTTCCCATTGGAAATTGAAAAGAAGGCACACCCCAACAATATTATTTGAATATTGAATAGGCGCAGGAGTGGCTGTGTGGTAAGTAGCTTGCTTACCAACCACATGGTTCTGGGTTCAGTCCCACTGCGTGGCACCTTGGGCAAGTGTCTTCTACATAGCCTCGAGCCGGCCAAAGCCTTGTGAGTGGATTTGGTAGACGGAAACTGAAAGAAGCTCGTCGTATATATGTATATATATATATATGTATGTGTGTGTATATGTTTGTGTGTCTATGTTTGTCCCCCCAACTTCACTTGACAACCGATACTGGTGTGTTTACGTCCCTGTAACTTAGCGGTTCGGCAAAAAGAGACCGAAAGAATAAGTCCTGGGGTCGATTTGCTCGACTAAAGGTGGTGCCCCAGCATGGCTGCAGTGAAATGACTGAAACAAGTAAATGAGTAAATCAAGGGGTGTTTGTACCCAATATTTCTATTGTGTGTGCAGACAACGGAACCCAGACATGGTAATTCAGACATGTACTTTTTATAAAGGTACTTTCTATAGTATTTCCAAAGTGCTGATTCCAAGTTAGGTGAATAGAATATAAATAACAACGGTGTACAGGTGTCAATTCATTACGGCTGTTTCAAGCAGCTCCATTTCATTACCTCCGCCAAGGAAGGAGGTTATGTTTTCATTGGTGTTGGTTTGTCCGTCTGTGTGCAAAATAACTTAAAAAGTTGTGAACGGTATTTGATGAAACTTTCAGGAAAAATTGGTAATGACACAAGGAACAGATGATGAAATTTTTGTAGTGATTCGGGAATTTTTATAGATTCTTGAAAGATTTTTTCATTTGTTATATTTACTTTCCATGAAGTATTACAACGTTATGTTCTTTGATTATCTTCTTTGAAAACATGTTTATTGTTTTCCTGTAACCTATGGTGGCGTTGCTGTTTCCAAAGTTTATTTTCGTTTCTCTATTAGTAATTTTACTTGCGTATCTATGTATTATAACTGCTTCAGATGATTCCTGTTTTTTAATTTTTTTTTTTTAAATCATATAGCTGTGTTATTTTTTTTTAACCTTGCCAAGGAGGTTATGTTTTTGCTGGCGTTGGTTTGGGAAATTGGGCGATTTTCAGCATATGGGTGGAAATGAGCTGCTTGGCGGAGGTCGGAACTCTCCAAGTGCTTTTGTAGTTGATTAATGAAAACATTACATCAATTTGAAAGAAACCGTTCTCATCAGATGAATGCATAGATTTCAAACATAAAGGATAAACCATTTTTAAAAACAAATTTACATCAATAATGGAAACTAAAATATTTACATTGTTTCCTTTTGTTATAACTGTGGCACAATGAGTTTAGAAAATAATGTATACCTTGTTGAACCTACTATAGTTTAGAAAGTAGCAAAGGGAATAGTTGGGGTGAGTCAACATGAAAAGAGTGGTGAAATAGTTACTTATATTTAGAAGACTTTATGTAATATGTAGTCTTCAACCATTTAGAAATTCAGCCCACTGGGAGTTGTCAACTGTGTTCTAATTAATGGTGATAAATCAATTAATGTCAGACAATCTACTAGACCATATATCTAGCTTTATCTACATAAAAGGGTAGGTTGCAAGGCTGGTAGTAAGAAACCGGCTGATGGGGAAGGGGTGGTAATTGGAAGAAAGACGGATGGGGTGGCTAATGCTTATTTAGTTTATCAAATAAAGGGGAATATAATGAAAAACCAAAAGAAATAAATAATATAAACTTTAGGGGTGGATATTAGAATTGAAGGATACAGGAGGTAGTAATTTATAACTTTGTAAATTTATAGTTTTAAATTAAGTTACATTCATCATAGTGTCTGTAATTGTGATAAGAAACTCAGAGTGCCAATGGAGTGAGCCTCAACTTCACATGCATACACATACATACACGCACACACACTTTTTCTGTCACATGCACATGCACATACGTACACACATGCACGTGCTAATGCCTGCATATACATATGTATTATATATGATTGAATATGTAAGGAGAGTAAAATCAAGAACTCAATACAGGTTACGTAGATAGCTGCAAAGCAAACAATTACATTTGAACAAATTTATTTGTTTTTAAACGAGAGACAATTCTTTCACTCTTTAATAAGGACCGTCAGAAACTAATATATTCGATGACTTGTTATGTTTGAAGAATCACTCAGGAATTGTCCTGAAATTGAACAGAGTGAAATAGAAAAAAATAATGACTTACATTGCTGATGGAAAGACAAATGAGCTGTTCATCCTGTAGATTGGGATAAAATTTGCGAAGCTTATGTAACGTGTCTTCTCGAACTTCTTGCTTTTCACTGACCGGAATCGATTCCCATTTGTTGCTGACGAAAATAGTTGCTTCTGTGAGATATTCCACTTCCGAGCTACCTTCATTGATAACCCTTAACAATCTTGACAGCTGTGATATCAGAAATATATAAAATAAGATGATGATAAAGTAAAATAATGGTTAATTTATTAGAACAAGACATTAATTCTTATTTTCTTTCCACAACCCAGAAAGCTTTCCAGATCGTCTTTGCACTGTGTCTGTTTTTCTATAAAGTTGAAATATACTACCCCGAATGGGATGCCAGTCTATTGCAAGTAACAGATTCACTTATGGCAGTGGTGGTGATTGTGGTGGCTTAACTTTTCTGTAAAAGTTATTTGTTGATATTTTGCTTTCGTATTTGGTTTGCAAGGTTCTTGATGTGAACTCGTATGTTGAAACATATTTTGTTGTACTTCAAGAGGGTCATTATACCAATGATAAATGCATGCACTAGTTTTATTTCATTTCTTTATTTTTATTAGTCAATTTAACCATTTAAACTAATTAACTAATCAATTGTTTGATTAACTGTCTGGTTAATCAAATCACTCAGCTAGGCAACGAAATGGTGCTGAGAAACCTAGCTGATTGATTGACCGAACAATTAATGAAATAATCAATTAGCTAATTGGTTAAATGGTAAAACAGTTGACTAATATACATAAAGAAGTGAAATGGAATCAGTGTATGTGTGCTTGTTATTGGTATAATTCTTCAGCACTCAAAATATTTTAACAATTCTTTTAATACAATTCCTACTAATATTTAATTTTTAAATATATATTAGGATTTTTAGAAACATCAAATGGCTATGAGGGTCCATTGGTGTAAAATTGCAATCAAAGGGGTCTATAGGTAAAAAAATGGTTAAGAGCCACTGATGCAAATCATATTTTGTGATTCATCATGTAAATAAAACTTAACTTGGGAGATATTTCAGACACAAATCAAAAAATGTTCAGGTTTCTGGGGAAATGTATGGAGAAAACTTTACACAGAGAAATAACAAAATTTGTTTTTGTACCAAACATGAAAAGAAGAAAAACAACAAAGACTTTACCTGATACAGTAAAATCATGGACCCAAAGGAACTTGTGATAGTTTTCGTGAGCAACAATTATTTTTCCTTAAGAGCATTCAAAGAAGAATTGAATAAGATTTTTGGATTTAGGTGAGAAAGAATGTAATGCACCGAGCTCTTGTCTTTTGTGTGTGTGTGTGTGTCTGAGAGAGAGAGAGAGAGAGAGAGAGAGAGAGGTGTTGTTGTTGTGTGTTTGCAAGGGAAGAATGTAATGAAGTGAAGTGATGCAGAGTGAAATGAGAAGCGAGTGGGGAGGACAGTGAAAGGTCATATGAATGGTGTACAACATGAATGAAGGCAGGAAATTAAAAAATGGAGGAGGAACGATGAAGATCTTTGAGGATGGAAGATGAAGGGAAAAGGGTGTTTGAAGGAGGGAACCAGTACAAAGAGGAAAGCTGTACATAAAAATTAGGAACTCTTTTTACTTGTTTCAGTCTTTTGACTGTGGCCATGCTGGAACACCACCTTTAGTCGAGCAAATCGACCCCAGGACTTATTCTTTGGAAGCCTAGTACTTATTCTATCGGTCCG
>NC_068989.1:10598887-10606758 GCF_001194135.2 Octopus bimaculoides
TTGGAAGCCTAGTACTTATTCTATCGGTCCGTTTTGCCGAACCGCTAAGTTACGGGGACGTAAACACACCAGCATCGATTGTCAAGCGATGTTGGGGGGACAAACACATACACGCAAACACATACACACACACGCACACACACACACACATATATATACATATATACGACGGGCTTCTTTCAGTTTCCGTCTACCAAATCCACTCACAAGACTTTGGTCGGTCTGAGGCTATAGTAGAAGACACTTGCCCAAGGTGCCACGCAGTGGGACTGAACCTGGAACCATGTGGTTGGTAAGCAAGCTACTTGCCACACAGCCACTCCTACTAGGAAGGTCAAAGCATACAAAGAAGGTTGAAAATTGTAAAGTGGTATGGCGTATAGATACGCTGGTGATCCCTTGGTACAGTTGAGAGAAAAGTTGAAATAAATCAAAGTCATTACCCTGTCTTTTTGAACTCCACCAGCACTTGCAGCATTGATGACATAAATAAAACCAAATGCTTTCGACATGTAAGATGCCAAATACGATATCATCTCTGTGTTCTCTCCAATTCCAGGGGTATCGACCAAAACTACACCTTCCTGTGTTGAACAAAATAAATAAAAATAAAAACAAAAAAAGAAGATTGTTTAATGTAAGTTTTTGTGATGTTGACACTAAATTAATATTAAAAAGGACATAAGACAAAGTAAAATAAAGCGGGTTAAATAAAACTAGCTTATACAAAATCCAGTTCAAATCTGATTAAACAGATCGAATAAGGTAACTTATCTGAAGAATAAATCATATCGAATTCACTTGTGCGCTGTAGTGATAGAATTGGAGAATACAGTATTACAATATGAAGACTTCTATATTTTCCTAAGCCAGTAGGATTTGAACTCAGTACTGCGAGTTAACAGAATGCATTTTAATGAACCAGTTAAATTTACTGAGTTAAAGAGAGTTACATGTAGGTTAATAGCGCAACGTAGTACATGTAGTGGAGGCGCAATGGCCCAGTGGTTAGAGCAGTGGACTCGCGGTCATAGGATCGCGGTTTCGATTACCAGACCGGGCGTTGTGAGTGTTTATTGAGCGAAAACACCTAAAACTCCACAAGGCTCCAGCAGGGAATGGTGGCGAACCCTGCTGTACTCTTCCACCACAACTTTCTCTCACTCTTACTTCTTGTTTCTGTTGTGCTTGTAATTCAAAGGGTCAGCCTTGTCACACTGTGTCACGCTGAATATCCCCGAGTACTATGTTAAGAGTACACGTGTCTGTGGAGTGCTCAGCCACTTGCACGTTAATTTCACGAACAGGTTGTTCTGTTGATCGGATCATCTGGAACCTTCAACATCGTAAGCGATGGAGTGCCAACAACAACAACAATAGTACATGTGAGCTAGCACAGGCACCCGATTGCAAGCCGGTAATCTGACTCTATATCAATACAAGTAAAAGTGTATATAATATGCCAGTGAAATAAGTGAAATAAGATACAAAAGAAGTAGAATAAATTAAACTACGATAAAACACATATAAATTTATTTTTATTGGGTAAAAAAGTCAAATTTCTTAGTCTATTTAGTCAACAACCAAAGGAAAAGGACATAGTCAACCCAGATGAGATTTGAATTTAGAAAGAAGTAAACCAACTGAATAATGTATTATCAATAGTTTATTTAAAATATTGATGAGAATCTGAAGTTTTAAGGAGAGTATCAATAGTTTAAGTGAAGTGAATTAACTAGAGATCAATATCATACATGGAGTTCCTACATAGTCGCTTGACTTACTAGAAACAGCAATTTAATCACCCTTAGATAATATCTTAATAAAGCAAAACATGTTAACTGATGATTCTCCTCAAAAACTAAATGATCAGATCTGGAATGATTTTAATCTTAAGTTACGACTGACCACACAACGACATAACAATCTTATTTCATCTGGAGTTCAGATATTGACTTATAATGTTTGTCATATTTTATGTCATACGTTACCTTAAGTACATTCGAGGGCCAAAATATTTTCACAATTGAACTTTCACAGTCAACATCTGGATCATTTGGCAATTGTACATAATCAGCAAGTTGCTTCAAACCTTCATTAGTATTTAGGTCAATTTGAAGTGGTGACTTACTGCTATCTTTGAAGTGCACTTTAGCATATTTAGAATTGTTTTGGCTCCTACGGATCTCACAGAAGCATGCCGTGCAACAAAGAGGACTGACAGGTAAAACTTTGTGTTTGAGTATCATGTTGATAAGACTGCTTTTTCCGGATCCAGTCTCTCCTAAAGGAGAATAAATTATGTTAAGTATTTGAACATTTTAATGGAAAGCTTAAGCTTGATTTTTAAAAAAAATGACATTTACAGAAAAGTGAAAATTATGTAGAGAGAAATATTAGCTTTCCTGCAAACATTAGTGAAATGAAAGACTACAACTGGTGAATTGAAACTCAGGTTTGGAACACAACAAACAAAGAACTTGTACATATTCTAAATTTTATTTTTTTGCAAGGTAAGATACTATGGCTGGCCACAAATATTTGATATTTAGATCTCATCACCATTCGTAGCTTTGATTAAAAGAAGCCAACTGAGAAAAGCTTTAGTGTATAAAGATATTAGCCTATATTTGACACAGCAATGATTGTGTGGTTAAGAACTTTGCATTCCAACCATGAATTTTGGTTTTGGTCACTCAGCACAACAAGATTGGCAAGCATCATCCATCATGGCTTTAGGTTGTCCCAAGTCCTGTGAGTAAAATGCGATTCACAGAAACTGTGTGGAAGGCTGATCGGAGGGATAATTTTTGTTCTTGGGCGGTCAATTTAATCTTTCATTCTGTTTAACATTTGGCTCCTGAGTGCTCTTTTTCGCAGATTCCACACTATTCCATGCATTCTTGCCAAGTTCCTGGTTTTAGGAAAACTCACTCCCTTTCCCCACAAGTTACAAAGTCTTGAAAATGGTCATGGATATTGTGTTTCTGTCTCAGACTCAGTCATTACGAAGACACGAATTCTCATTTGGGAGCAGGGTTGTAAACACCCATCTCACTCCCGACATTGCGTTTTCAGTTGAGTTAATGTCAGATAACATGATAATATAAAGGAGTGAGATTAGAAATTTCTCTAACAATAGAATAACTCCAGTAGAATATTTCGGAGATGTATTAGTGAAGATGTGTCTCTCATTGATTACTATTGTTATTATTATTATTATTATTATTATTATTATTATTATTATTATTATTTTCCGATTGAATTGTATTTTATTTCATCTTCTGACCAGGTCTCAACCTAAGGCACGTATATATTAGATGGAGAAATTTCCTGAGAATGTGGGCGGTTGAGGTCAACACAATTTTGAGTCTCATAGACTGTTGGTTTCCCAGGGGTCTAGTCAAAAATTTGTCAGTACCTTTCTTGATCATTCCCAGGGCACCTACAACAACAGGGATGGTTTTACTTTTTAATTGCCATGTCTTAGATATCTCAATCTCAAGATCCCTATATTTCAACAGTTTTTCAAATTAACAGGCATATTTTTTCTTTTAGGTCTTTGATGACGATGTCTGGTCTATTTTCATTTATTTGCTTGTCTGTATATATTGCACAGTCCTATAGGATGGTAATATTCTCTCTCTCGGTGACTGGCTTAGGATGGTGTTCATATCATACACACACACACATGGATATATACCTCAATCAACCTTCTCACAGGTCAAAAATGATAAACAACTTCTTTCAGTTTCCATCTTCCAAATCTTCTCACCAGGCTTTGGTCTGTTAGGGCTTGTATTAGTAGAATGCTGTGCCTCCACCATTAGGGTCCAACCAACGGCTTTTGAGCCTTCATGTTTCAGGACACTTATCCTCACCTGGGCAATGCAAACTTTGTATAGCTGAGGATCTTTCTTGCCGGTAGTACAATAATAATAGCAACGACAACAATATTGATGATGATAATAATGACAACGATGATGATGATGATGGTGGTGGTGATGATGATGATGATGATGATGATGGTGGTGGTGGTGATGGTAATAATAATAATAATAATAATAATAATAATAATAATTCTTTCTACTATAGGCACAAGGCCTAAAATTTTACTACTTATTTTATCAACCTTGAACAGATGAAAGGCGAAGTTGACTTTCGCAGGATGTTAACTCAGAACATAAGATGCCAGAAGAAATACTGCCAACCATTTTATCTGATGTGCTAATGATTCAGCTTATCCACCTCCTTATTTACTCTTTCTTTTAAGGTCTGAAATTTCTGAGTTGGGTACCTAATGATGGCAATGACCACAGTGCTTGGACTGGTGCTGAAAAGAAGGAAAGGCATATCAACCACAATGGAATTTGAACTCAAAGCACAAAATGCCGGATGAAATAACACTAAGCATTTTGTCCGATGTGTGAATGATTCCGCCAGCTTGCTGACTTCATCGTCTTATTTATTGACATTAAATATATTTTAATGAAATTCAAGAAGGTATCTCATAGAATTGAAAGTAAAATCTCACCTGCCAACATGATGAGACACTCTCGCTGTCTTAGGTCAAATATGTGTCTTTCTAAAGTATCTTGAAAATTTGGAAACAGTTCATGTAAATCTGATTTGATATTGCTTGGTAACTTCTCTAGGTAAGCTCTCGTTTCCTGATATTTCTTCAGTAAAATATTTCTCTTTGCTACATCTTCTTTAACAATATCCAAGTCCATACTTTTGTCGCTTGATTTATTCTGTAAAAGGAAATAATTGTGCTGTTATAGACTGAGGAGTCTGTTTATCTGTTTATCGCTAAATGTGTCTTTCATTCTTTCATTCATCCACCATCATTAATTCCTATGGATCCCAAAATGTCCTTAAATTTTTTTCAGGATTTATTAAAGAAAAAGGGACTCTGATAAAATTTGTCAGTAAAGTTTGATATAAATTTCATCAAAATTGTAAACATTGGGTAAAAAGAAACAAAAGAGGAAATAGTAAAAAAGTAATAAAAATTCGTTTATGTCAGAAATTTCATTTGATGAATAATGTGAAAATAATATGAAACTACTTCTGATCACCCAGAGATTGTTAAGTAAGAGTGCTTTCTACTATAAGCACAAGGCCTGAAACTTTTTGAGAGGGGATTAGTCAATTACATTGCTCCCTCCTCCCAGTGCTCAACTGGTACTTATTTTATAATTCCTGAAAGAATGATAGGCAAAGTCAATCTCGGTAGAATTTGAACCCCGTATCATTGGCAAAGAGTCGCTCCTGGATGAGTTATTCTAGAGACATGATGTGAACCTATAGTCAGCTGACATTCAATAGCCTGCTCTCGGTGTTCATCGTTTTTCAAGATTTCAATGTATTTGTAATTTTTTCCAAGTATAAAAACATAAAAACAACATGACTCGTCAAACAACATTCCACAAACTAAGAAACTGATTACTATTAATACTTTTATAAATAATTCCAAGCATGTGGTTCTTTTCTTTATTAAAGCTGCATTTTTGTCTTGTTCAGTGTATCTCACTGACACAGAGAATGACATGTTGAATATACAAATACTCAAATCCTTCTATATAATCCACTTGACTGAGCACAAAATATTTGCGTAATGGCAGGTTTCTTCACCTGTCGATTACATGGCCTGATTTCAGATTTACTCTGCACATGACCTCAATGGGCATCACAATTTCATTCTTTCTACAGTTTAAAAAAAATTGAAGCATTGTGCCTAAGAAAGAAATGAGTTAGATATGTCTATGTGGAAAGAAGTTTGCTTCTCAACCACATGGTTCTGAGTTCAATCCTATTATATGGCACCTTGGGCATATATCTTTTCCTACAGCCATCTGTATGTTAATTTCATGATCAGGCTGTTCCATTGATCGTTTGAACAGGAAAACTCATCATCATAACCGACAAAGTGTCAGTTTTATAAGTTAGGTAATGTAGAGATGTTCGACCAGTGTTTGTCCAAGGTTATGTTTTCTGCCGCCTCTCTCTATATATATATGCACATATATATCTTTATATATATATATATATATATATATATATATGGAAAACAGACAAAGTAGAAAATGCTAAAATACTTTTATAAAGAACATTATAGAACAGGTTTCGATCCTTGAGATCTTTTCAACAGTAAATATGAATAATAGATTTTTGAAAAATTATTGAAAAATTAAATTTTGGTAAATTTAAAAGAAAAGTCTTTTTAAAGCCATATTTGTATAGTATTCAAGTAACAGCGGCATTTTTCTTGCTTCTGCCTGTCTCTGTCTCACTTTTCTTTTAAATTTACCAAAATTTAATTTTTCAATAATTTTTCAAAAATCTATTATTCATATTTATGGTTGAAAGATCTCAAGGATCGAAACCGGTACTGAAATGTTCTTTATAAAAGTATTTTAGCATTTTCTACTTTGTCTTTTTTCCATATATATCTACTGGTGTGTTCCTATTCAACCTTTTACATATATATATATATATATACATTAAATCAATAATAATATACATATGTATATAATTATATTAAGGAGCAAGAGCGAAAACGACCTGACTCCAACATGCTAAGGTCGTTTTCGCCCTTGCTGCCTTAATATAATTATATACATATGTATTTTTTATTAATTTAATGTATAAATTACCTATAAATTTTGATACCATGCTGACTACCTGATAAAAATCATTAACATGATTTTTATCCTTAAATTCTATTATGAATTAATAAATAAAATAAAATATATATATCTATATATACTCATGAATATGCATATTTATTTATATATAAATATCTACACACACACACACACATATATATGTGCTTACACAATACATGAATATTATATATATATATATATATATATATATATACAAACACACACACACACACACACATATATATAGATTCAGATGAATATGGTGCTTAAGTTGAGGCACCAGAATTTAGTACGGTATTATCCATACAATTTCAAAGCAAGGTGATTAAAATCAAAATAAGCAACAAGGATATCCAGATGTAATGCAGTACGATCGTTTCATGCAACTCCATTTAATAGAACAATGCAATCATTACATCAATTTAAAATGCAGAGCAATCTTCAGCTGCACAAAGACATAGAATTTAATTAAATTAGAACAGATGGAGATTTAGGTATAATTATACAAATGTGTCCATCTGTTCTAATTTAATTAAATCTATGTCTTTGAGCAGCTGAGGATTGTTCTGCATTTTAAATTGATGTAATGATTGCATTCTTCAATTAAATGGAGTTGCATGAAACGAACGTACTGCATTACCTCTGGATATCCTTGCTGCTTATTTTGATTATCATCATCATCATCATCATCATCGTTTAACGTCCGTTTTCCATGCTGGCATGGGTTGGACGGATTGACTGGAAAAGGTAAAACGTATTGAAAGAAAGTCTGGAAGTCATAACCTTGTGGAAAGACTGTGGAGACACTTCAAAGAAGATGAACTGATTCCAGGCAGGGAGGACAGACTTGACAACTTTGGTCGGTTGACAAACCTCATTTCTCGGAATGGAAACAGGAGATAAAGGAAAGTCCAAAATATAAGGAAGAAAGAGGTAAAAATCATCAAGATTCCATGTGTAATTATATTTTTGAAATGACTGGAAGTAGATTGACAAAGAAAAAGTGCTTTCTGGTACAGGAGAGTGTGAAAAATGGTTGGTATCTGTGTGTCTGGATGTGTGCATGTGTGTGTGTGTGTGTGTGTGTGTGTGTGGCGGCGTGTGTGTGCATGTGTGATAGCGTGTGCGTGTATGGTAGTGTGTGCATGTGTGGCAGTAACTGAGTGTGTGTGTGCCTGTGGTGGTGGTGGTGGCATGTGT
>NC_068989.1:10607501-10608927 GCF_001194135.2 Octopus bimaculoides
TATATATATATATATATATATATATATCCACGCACACACACACACACACACACATATATATATATAAATTTAAATAATAAGGGTGATAAAATTGGATATTAATTTAATTAACACCAATTTAAAACCAGTAGCCTAGCATAAAGAGAATTCTGAAAATTCAGAAAAATTATATTACATATATATAAGAAGGGATGACCACTAAGTGGACATCCATTATACTAGAAATAGATCATCTACGATCAAACCACAAAAGAAAAGAATGTTCTCTAGGGAAATTCAGTATACACTAGAACATGAACGGGCAAGACAAATGAAATTATACAAAATAAAGAATTAATCGTAGACCAGGTTTCGCCATTAATGCATTAACGCAATTTTTACTTACGTAATACATCTGTGATTCTTCAGTACGACTGTTCTCATTCAATATAATTTGCAGAACAATACACGAATTGTCCACATAAAATTAGACATATGTACAGTTCTACCGATTACATTGGGGTTATTAACCCCAATGTAATCGGTAGAATTGTACACAATGTAATCAGTAGAAGAGTACACATGTCTTATTTTATGTGGACAACTCGTGTATTGTTCTGCAAATTATATTGAATTAGAACGGTCGTACTGAGGACCCCAACACCAAATGCAGAATGTGCAACGAGCACAATGAGACAGTTGACCACATAATCTCGGATTGTCCAGTCCTTGTCAAGTCTGAATATATTTACAGATACGCCAAAGTAAGCAGTTATGTCCACTGGACAATATGGCAACATTACAACATCAAAACTGACAATTGGCGGTATAAGCATTTGCCAAATAAGGTACAAGACAATGACCAGACCATAATCATCTGGGATATGCCGGTTCAAACAGACAAAGAAATAAAAGCTAACCGCCCAGACATAATAGTCAAGGATTGGGGGAAAACACCTGCTTACTGATAGACATTGCAGTCTCTTTAGATCAAAATATTGTCAAAAAAGAAGTGAAATTATCAAAGTACAAAGACCTCGAAATTGAAGTATTCAAGATGTGGGGCATGGAGGTAAAAAAATACTAATAATAATTGGAGCATTGAGCTAGATAAAAGCACATATGAACAAAAAAACGTAGAAGCTACACCTGGATCCTCGATACTACACACTGTCCAAAACAAAGCCCTGCTAGGAACAGCCCACACCCTACACACGACATTGTCAATCCAATAATACAATTTAAACAAAACAACCCACAAATACACGACACACTCTGTACAACATTTACCCAATGAAATAAACTTTCACCAGCAATCCATAAAAACCAATGCATTATACCCTCAACACACAATATAAGCAGTAACACATCAAAAGACTGCACCGCACCTCAAGAGAGAGAGAGAGAGAGAGAGAGAGAGAGAGAGAGAGAGAGAGAGAGAGAGAGA
>NC_068989.1:10609000-10614270 GCF_001194135.2 Octopus bimaculoides
AGAGAGAGAGAGAGAGAGAGAGAGAGAGAGAGAGAGAGAGAGAGAAACTAATGCAATACACTCCCAACAGCAGAAAAGAACACACAATGCTGGGCACACGTCAGCAACACAGGTGTAGCAGGTGATGCAATAGATTTTACCAAATGTTGAACAGTTATATAATAATAACAATAATAATAATAATAATAATAATAATAATAATAATAAAACTGGTGGGAACACAAATCACCTCCAGTGCTCGAAAATGACCACATCTCACTCCTCTGGAACTTCACTGTTCAAACTGACAGAAAGACAGATGCGAATAGGCCAAACATTATATTGAAGGACTTCAGACAAAAATCATACCTCTTCATTGACATAAGTGTATCCAATCGACATAAATATATCTTTCAAGACCTACCAAAAACTGAGCAGCTATAAAGATCTTGAAATAGAAATTGGCAAAATGTGGAACCTCAAGACTAAAACAATACTTGTTGTCATAAGTGCATTAACAATGATAGCAAAAGGAACTGGTCACTACCTAGCTCATATACCAGGAAATCGAAAAATAGCATAAATTAAAAAAAAAAATGCTCGTGGGAACTGCCCATATCCTACGTAAAATACTATGTAATCTCAAATTTTAAAACAAACCTATAATTTTCTTATGTTTTCTTAAACATTCTTTAGAACAATATTTTGTGCAAAACCAAATATATGGCACCCTAGTCATAACACCAACTTGAACTTTGAACTTGTCTCTTGTGGTCTCTGGGCGAGATTTGCAGTTAACTTGTACAAATACAAAACAAAAGTCAAACATGCCCAGATGCAGTAGCTCTCGCTTTTGATCTTAGCTGATTGGAAGTGTTATCTTGTACATATTGTTTTGTCTTGGTATAAAAGATGGGTTACAGCAAATATTCTGCTCAATATCACAGATTTGCTTGTCAGTTGTTTGACCTTAACCAGTTGAGCTTGTCCCTTAGTGACTGACGATATGTGCATCTCTGATCATGAGCAGAAGTAGTTGGGGAGCATCATAGCCATGTGTTGAGAGGAATTTTTTGGGGTTTGAATACTTCACCTATGGAAACATGGATGTTTCGTTCAATATCCTTAAAACAAACCTTATTCAAGGGCCTTTTGAGCGGGAAGGGTTACTCGACCTGAAGAAAGCTCTAACTGGGCCCCCATCTGCAAGGTCACGCGCTGTTTATCTTGATATGAGATCACCATGTTTGTGCACATATGGTTGTGATGCATGTGCCTGGCGTACTCTTATCAGACGGGTAGTCATGATGGGTATATTGGGCTTCGTATATTTGTACCCTAATGTCACTTTGATGGCATGCACTGCTCTCTTACTCAATAATAATGATGATCATGATGATAATAGTAATCTTTTCTAGCATTTTGCAATGCAGAAATGGTCGAGGGCCATTCTGGACCCCAGCTCATCAGTGGCAATGCTTTTTGTAATGGACTCTTCTAATCTGTGTACTAACTCCAGTCAATCTCCCTGTCTGTCGTTATTACTTTGCCAAATGCTATCGGTCCAGTTCTGACTTTTTTTTAGATTACTCCACCACTAATTGTTTAACGTTTAACAAATTCGTTAAATCAGTCTCTATAGGATTTGCACGTAGGAAAAGACACATTTAATTTCCAGTAACCGTGTTTCTGTTAGTTCATCCCTTCTAGGACGATCGTGCAGACCATAGATTTGTGACCCGTGTAGTCAAACAGTTGAAAATGTGGAATCCTTCAATATCTCTATCCAGTGACCTAACAAATATTTCATTTAGTTACGGGCTGGTTGATCGGACGCGTTTGCTCCGTCTCCATACTGGTGCATTCAGGAAGTATAACCGCTGTCTGTTAAGCATCTGGAACTTCTGAATAAGTTTATGAAGCCTTCACACCCTACTCTCCTCTTGGCTAATAGCACAAAATCTCAACGGGTGCCTAAAAGTCATTCCAGTCTTCCACTTGCATTAAAGAACAGGCTGTTACCAATAAAGTCTCCAGACATCTGAAGATATCTGGACAGCTTGACGTAGATGCGTGCATGTGTGCTTCAGAAATCTTGGTCAAGCTGATGGATATCATATATATGTCTAGTGATTTAAGGTCGCTCAGTAAGTGAATTTGCTTTCAAGCTGATTTGAAAGCATGTACATTTTTGTGTCCTAATGTAAAGGCTGTCATGCTGGGCGGGAAAAATAGTAAAGTGAGAGAGTTTACTTAGTTTTAGAGAAAGATTGATGATCCAGTTTTCTAGTGGAAGAATGTTCTTGCAAGTACCTACTAACGAATGGTTCCTCTTTGCTCTATCTCGGAACATTCTCCTGTTACTTAAAATTGTTTCCCCTCCAGCCCTAGCAAGATCTATTTTGTTTTGGGAATGAGCTTCTCAAAGACTTCCTCTTTCAACTGTATTTTTTGCGCGTTTTTCTGTTTAGCTCAACTCCTTCATGCTTCTATTTACAGCAAGTGATATCCATGTGAAGTGGTTCGTGTGTATTTCGTTTTTATGTTATTGTTATTAATATTGTTTCTGATGTTGATGTTGTTACAGACATTGTGTTTTCTAATCCGTTTACTTTAGTTTATATATTTATATTTCTTCCTGTTATTACTTTTGTTGTTGGTGTAGTTTCATTGTTATTATTGTGGTGACAGTGGTTGTCGCGATGGCGGGTGTTTTGCCGTTAGGCTTTCTGTCGCCCCATTGAAGATTCCACTTTTGATCTTAGGGCGGCCAGTTTTTGTTTTCCCAACAAAAAGGTGTCTTGTTGAAATTGTCTCGATCTTGTCGGACGGCGAGGTTTCAAAGACAAAGAGATCAAGGACAGAGGGAGCAGGTATGCATGCATATATAAATAAATGCATGTGTGTTTGGCAAAGTTGTAAAGTGAGGCCTTCTTTTGTTTGTGGTGGTAGTTAGAGAGTTGTCCTTTTGAAATGTGATGTTAATCTCGACTACTGTAACTGTTGTAGATTTGGGCTTTCTATTGCTGTTGTTGCTGGCGCTTTCACAGCTGTTGTTACTGTTGGTGTTGCTATTGTTGTTGCTACAGCTACTGATATTGTTGTTAGTGTTGCTCTGATTGTGGTGTTGGTAGTAGTGGTGACGTTTCTTTAGTTGCTCTCTACTGAAGACTAAAAAACAAAAAGGGACCCTCAGGCGGTCGGTGTTTTCATATGTGTGACTCATAGCCCTATTTTCAATCACTAAGTACACTTGGATGCTGTTTTTGGAATATTATCTCCCTCTATGGTTTATTACCACAATAAGAACATACAGGCCGAAATTAACATTTTTACTTCGCATGCTCTACGATTTCATCACCTGCCCGTCGAGGTAAGGTATTGTATAATGTAACGGTACAATAAATATTTTCTTTAAAACTTCAATCACTGTTCTTTCATCTTTACATAATGGCAATCAACGAAGACCCAATCCTTACAAACTGATTACGACTCCAACATTCCATCCTACTGTGTATCAACTATCGTTTCCATTCTATTGTTTACCATATTATTGTTTACAAACGTAAACTTTCGTTTCCATACCATTGTTTACCTAAATTAATTTCAACCGATACAAAATAATCTTCATCGTTGCAACTGGTGACCAACCGTTACAACTGGTAACCTTTAACCGTTACATATATATTCAATTACAAATTAAAAACAGCGCCAGTGTTGTAAACATTATTGACCGCACATACTTAATGTATGTGTTGTGCTTGCTAGCCTGTTCGCTGCGGCACACCGCTTTGATGATTATTCCAGCACAGCACTGGGTGTTAAAGCACCTGAAAATTATAGACAGGCGAAACAACTCATCTCTAATCCTATCCAGCAGTAATGGATGCCGATATTTCGCCATTTTTGTGGCTTATAAACACTACGTACCTGAATCGAAACAGAGATAAACTGAATCACTAGTCTATGACTCTAAACAAATAGCGTAAGAACTATTTACTGGTATTCCACGGCGATGAATGCGTAAGATTAAATCTAATTACGAATTTTAAAAAAATAAGCAGCGTTAGTGTTGTAAACATTATCGACCGCACATACTCAAAGTATGCGTTGTCTCACTTGACTATGAGTTTCAGGTCTTTTAACATCCAGTGCTATGAATGAATCGTCCATAAAGGGCTGTATGTAGCAAGGTACGTACAGTATGAGTGGTTGATGACGTTTACAACACTAGCGATGCTTTTAATTCATAATTGAATTTAATCTTACGTTACATTGTCGTGGTGTACCAGCAAATGGTTCTTACACTATTTGTATATAGTTAAAGCTTGGCGATTCAGTTTGCCCTCGGTTCCATTCAGGTATGTAATATTGATAAACCCCAAAAAGGGCGAAGTATCGGTCTCCACACACACATTTATATATGCACACACACACATCCACACCCAAGCCGCGTAGTTTAAAAGTTCGCTTCGCAATCATGTACTTTCTCTGATTCGATTTCTCTGCTCTACAAAAAGTTTCTTGTTATTAGCCTCGCTTTGACTCTCACGCTGTGAGAATTTTTTTGTCAGGAAGCGTGAGAAAGCTCGTTGTATATGCATGTGTGTATATGTGTATTTTGTACTCCAGCATAAACCGGTGTATCAAGTGGCGTCTCTATTGTTAGAAGTTAATTAAGTCATGTGTAAAGTAAATTACAAGACGGAAAGTTCGAGAAACCATACAGCAGTAGTAGTATGGAGGAATGTATTGTAATAACGCGTCGATGCGTCCACCATTTATTAGTGATACTCTACTACGCTTTGTGGATAATACCTTCGCACCACTTAGGCGACAACCTTCCAAATCACGTGTCGGTTTGGGTAGTCTTGCTGGTGAGGGTGTTACGAGGTCGGAGTATAGATTCTACCCCCAACTACTTTCCGTCGCCTTTTACGACACACAGAGGAAAAGTTGGATCTGTTCTTTGACATACCGTTTTCCATACAGCACTAGAATAGCGTGAAATGAAGTGTTTTGCTCAAAAACACAAAACGCCGCCCAGTCGAACCCACGATCGTCAGATCGTGGGTTCAACACCTTAACCACTAGGTCGTGCGCCTTCATGTGATCAACTAAAACCTTTAATGACGTATTACAGCATAGCAGCATTCCAATCTATCTATCTATCTATCTATCTATCTATCTATCTATCTATCTATCTATCTATCTATCTATCTATCTATCTATCTGGTTAGCTAGCAACACACACACACACACACACACACACACACACACACACACACACA
>NC_068989.1:10615163-10616051 GCF_001194135.2 Octopus bimaculoides
ATATATATATATATATATATATATAGTAAATCCCCCAAAAGAAGAATAACAAACACGCAAGGACGTGGTACATGTAAAGTATTAGCAGACGCTCAGGGAAGGAAAGAATGATGGTTCGACGTTTCGAGCAGACGCTCTTTTTCAGAAACAGAGGAAAGTCCAATAGAAAAGAAGACGGAAGAAGAAAAGCGCCAACGATTCACATGGGGTTACATTTTGAAATGTATATATACATATTATAATATATTATTAATAATATCAGGAAATCAATATTAGAAAATTCATCAGAAAGATATATACAAGTGTATCAATATTGGAAAATTCATCATATATAAATATACACCCCAACACATATCAATTAAATAATAATATAAATAATACATATGTGCATGTATATATCACCTTCCCGAGCGTCCTATCTCCGTCTTTTGTTTTCCTGTAAATTTCAACTATATCTATTTATCTATCTATCTATCTATCTATCTATCTATCTATCTATCTATCTATCTATCTATCTATCTATCTATTTATCTATTTATCTTTCTATCTATCTATCTATCTCTCTATCTATCTCTCTATCTCTCTATCTATTTATCTATCTATCTCTCTATATATATGCATATATGGGTACAGGACACCACCAACAGTAAATAACATGAAATACGAAAGCAAATGAGTTAAATACGCAAATAACGAGAGAAAAAAAAATGGAAAACAGGAGAAATAATACAAAGATTACAAAGAACAACCCTTCATCAGTTGTCGGCTGTCTATCTTCTCCCCATTTCGAGCAATCAACGATTTGCGTATTTAGCTCATTTGTTTTCGTAATTCAGGTTTTTACTGTTGGTGACGTCCTGTACTCATATATGCATACATACATACATA
>NC_068989.1:10618157-10620615 GCF_001194135.2 Octopus bimaculoides
TATATATATGTGTGTGTGTGTGTTTGTGTGTCTGTGTTAGTCCCACCACCATCGCTTGACATCCGATGCTGGTGTGTTTACGTCCCCGTAACTTAGCGGTTCGGCAAAACGGACCGATAGAATAAGTACTAGGCTTTCAAAGAATAAGTCCTGGGGTCGATTTGCTCGACTAAAGGCGGTGCTCCAGCATGGCCGCTGTCAAATGACTGAAACAAGTAAAAGAGAGTAAGTTCATTTAGTCTACTTACAGGATTATTTATGTAAAAGCGAAGCCTTTCTTTGGCATTTTCTAAAGAAGTCAGTCCACCAAGACTCAAACCAAGATCTGTTAGCATCGTAATTGCTTCCCGAAGATCCTTTAGGGAATCAATTTCTTTCAGTTTCGGTAACGTCGCCATCTTGTCTTCCGTTTCCCAATTATTAGATTTCTTGGTCTTTTTTCTTCTTTATGTTATATGAATTTCTCTATATTCAACTTTTTACGTCTTATCTGCACCAGTAGCTCACAGAAGCTACCCCATTTATCAATTAAATAATATGCTCTGTAAAATTCCTTAAACATCACATCCTGTCTCTCCTCAGTGTGCGCATTATTGTAATTTTCCTTTATTGCATGCTTGATCACCCGTAACGTATGTCTCAATGGAATAACCACATGTGTCGATATATATATAGATATATGTAAATATCCTAATTTCTAATTTGTTGTTATCTTTGTTTCTGTCGTATCTATTTCTTTTACGTGTGTCTCTGTATGTGTGTGTTATATTTCTGTTTATGCTGTTGTTATCGATGACTGCCTGTTTAATAGGTTATGTTATTAGTTCAACAGTCGAATAATACTGTTAGAGGGGAAAAAAAACTTCGACCAGAGCAACAATAATCACAACGACAACAGGTTTACAAGTTAAGACAGACAGTATATATATAGGTGTGTGTGTGTGTGTGTGTGTGTTGCATAAGGAAAACAGGTTGTCAAAATAATAAAAAAGTTAGTTGTGTTACATTGTAAGTGTGAAGGTGTGGGTGTCTAAGCGTGTATAAATTTGGAAATATATGTGCGTCTAGATATTTAAAACATGAGTGTTAGGAGATTTGCATGTATGTGTGTTATATTTGCATGTTCTTTATAAAATATGTTAACGAAAGTGTGAGAGAGCACATGGGTGCCGATTAGTTTTCAGACATACACAAAAGAAGGCTGAAACACATGATCATATACATATACACACACTTCTCACACAAGGATACATATTAAGATACACAACCATACATCCAGACGCACATACGTAGTCACACAAACCCATACATATAGAGACACTCAACATGCACACACAAGGAGACAGGTACACACACACACACATGAACACACAAACACATGGAGACATGAATATGCAGAATACATACATACAAACGTACACACACACACACACACATATGCATACACACTCATACATACATACACACACATACATACGTACGTACATACATACATACATACATACATACATAATTACGTACGTACGTACATACATACATGCATACATGCATACACATACATATGTGTATACACATGCACACTGACGCATACACATACACACACACAAACAAACAAACAAAAGGAATGCAGCCCCGACAACAGAGTCAACGACTACTGAAAAAGTTGCAAGAAGCAGCGAAAATTTTGGAAATAATAAATAAGTAAATGAGTGGAAATCGAGCCGGTGCGTGTGTTAAATAACAAGCCATTAAAACAGAATGGCTCTCCCCAGACAGATTAATATATATATATATATATATATATATATATAGATATATATATAAAAGATAATAGGAGTGAAAAAACTACAGAAGGCTTGTGTTACATGGTTAAAGTATATATTTACATTATGTCAGAAAAATGTTAGAAAAATGTTATAAAATCTTTTTGGTATATAAACATTGTATTTTGAGAAATAACCGGTTTCGTGTTGTCTTTTCAAATTTCTCTACTTCATTGTAACGTGTTCGCTCCAGTCATATATATTAGACATACACCTATATGTATACATATACATACATATCTACACCCATATATACATCCATCGTTCCGTCTGTCTTTTTAAGTATTTTGAATGTATTTTTAAATGTAAGTACTGCAAACTCACTTTTCAGACGCGTGTTCTATAGAGTTACTTCCCTTGCACGAAAGACGCTGAAAGATATCACAAAAATAATCTTTCATAAAGATTATATAGTTGTTAAAGCGGCGAGCTGGCAGAATCGTTAGCACGCCGGGCGAAATGCTTAGCGGTATTTCGTCTGCCTCTACGTTCTCAGTTCAAATTCCGCCGAGGCCGACTTTGCTTTTCATCCTTTCGGGGTCGATAAATTAAGTACCAGTTACGCACTGTGGTCGATGTAATCTGCTTAATTCCTTTGTCTGTCTTTGTTTGTCCCCTCTATGTTTAGCCCCTTG
>NC_068989.1:10620715-10621191 GCF_001194135.2 Octopus bimaculoides
TATATATATATATATATATATATATATATACGACGGGCTTCTTTCCGTTTATAGTGTGTGTGTGTGTGTGTGTGTGTATTCGTAGTTCAATAGCTCTACGTACACAGTAGATAACATGGTCTACGATATTAATTCAAAAACTGCTTTTAGGCGAGGGACTCACAACAGAGTCACGATTTGTAAACACCTGTTAATTCATATGCGTCTACCACAAAAGCTATTTCTAATCATTTTGTGGTAATATTACCACTTTAAGGATTAGATGCATATAAATTAATAGGTGTTTACAAATCGTGTCTCTGTTGTAAGACACACACACACACTCACGTATATGTATGATTCATGTAATAATGCCTCAACGAGTAGAAAAAACTTTCGATCATCTAAGAGAGTAAAGATAATTTTATGATAAAAATACGCGCACGCACACACACACACACACACACACACACACACACACACACACACACACACAC
>NC_068989.1:10621673-10626049 GCF_001194135.2 Octopus bimaculoides
ACACACACACACAATACACACAGATACACAGATACACAACATGTGTATTAATATTGGCTTGTCAACACTTTCATTTATCAATCTCTTGAATTTATCAACATTGCATGCATGACAAGAGTGCGTATGCTTTGTGAAATTGCTTTCTATATAATCTTTAGTACGTACCTGGTGACGTATCAAAAGTAATAGTTAAATTTACTGTTCTGTGTATGTGTGCCTGTGTGTGTGTGTATTTGAGTGTGTGTGTGGCTATGTTTGCGTATCTGTGTACCTGTAAAAAATGTAAACATCTTAACAAGTGGCGCTTGTTTTGTTGTTGCTGTCATTTGAGTTTAATCTCAGTCAACCGTGAACGGGTAGACATTATGACCAATGTGTTCCATATTCAAAGCAATGGTTGTGATTTAAGGTATGTTTAGCTACTATTTCAGCTTATCTAGCTATCAGCAATGGCTCTCTTCTATCTATATGTACTTGGTATGGAAATAATTCTTGCTACAACTATGATAGCCTCCAACACTATTATCTCGAGGGCCTCGAGGACCAGTGGGAAGGGGGGAAGGATGGAATCCACAACCCGAAGTCCAGCTCCAATGTGTGCAACTGCTCGGGCCCCACTAAAGACACTGACGGTGCCAGGTGGTGGTCGTACACTGTACCACGGATTAAATCTATCACCCAAGTAAGCCACGGCGGAATTTGAACTCAGGACGCTAATAACCGAAATAAATATTGCAAGGAATCCACTCTAAAGTTCTTACAGCGTCACCATTCAAATGCTCAGTGTTGCTGCGTTATTTTTTATCAACTTAGAATGAATGAGAGACGACGTTAACCTCGGCAGAATTTGAACTCAGAGCGACTACTATCAGAACAAATAACACAAGCCTCGCTAAACTAAATTTCAGCATTTGTTGTTGCTGCTGTTGTTTCTGTTGTTCTTATGTTTTAGTTTCAGGTCAACACTCTTCATGGCGGACTTTGATGAAAGCCGCTCCGGTCTTTGTTTTATGTATATTAAAGCCAATGTTGTCCAACAAATTGTTGTTTTGTTTAAAACGTTATGTTGCCATAAATAGCAATCATGTATACCACAAAACACAAGGCGCAATTATAAATAAAGGACTATTTATTAGACAATATAGATCCTGATATACTTAAAACAAACGATAGGATGGTCAAAACTAGAACAGCCTTGTTCATTGATACCCTCGGAGAGTGTGAACCGGAAACTAAACAAGAAAAGTACATTGCTTACATTATTTACATTATTTACATTCGACGTATATTTGTCATCATCTTGTTTGTTGTTAACACAACGTTTCGGCTGATATACCCTCCAGCCTTCTTCAGGTGTCTTGGGGAAATTTCGAACCTGGGTTCTCATTCCTAAGGTATGCCCGTGGGCATATGGCGTAGTGGTTAAGAGCGCGGGCTACTAACCCGAAGATTCCGAGTTCGATTGCAAGCAGTGACCTGAACAATAACAATCACAACAACAACAACAACAACAACAACAATAATAATAATAATAATAATAATAACATCGAAAAATACCTTAGGAATGAGAACCCAGGTTCGAAATTTCCCCAAGACACCTGATGAAGGCTGGGGGGTATATCAGCCGAAACGCTGTGTTATCAACAAACAAGATGAGGACAAATATCCGTCAAATGTAAATAATGTACATAATTCCGCATCTCTTAAATATAGAACTGTAAGAAAAGTACAACAACAACAACAACAACAAATATAACAACAGCGTCAACAAATGCGGTGAATTGGCTTAATCGTTAGAGTTGCCATAAGGCCCCTGCCGAGATTCGAAACACCGCCCGAGTTGTTACAAAGCACACGCACACACACACACACGCATACACACACACACGTACGCGCGCGCGCTCACTCGCACAAGTGGAAGCCACCATAAGCACTCCACCCTGTGGTCGGGCTATTAGGTTACAAAGTCATGTGATTAACTGAACTCATGCAAGTGTGCGCATTGGAATATCTATGTATAAATCAAACAGGTTATCTGTTAACGTGAACATGTAAGAGCGTTCGTGTGTGGCTTTATTCAACTTGGTGTGAATCACGACCTGTAAAGAGGCGTAAAGACGCAATTGATACCCGATCGTTTTGTGAGCATCAATAGGTGTGAGTTTTAGAACTTATATGTTGAGTGCCTGTCAACAGTGTGTATACCTCGCTGAAATTTTTCCTATCATGCCTGTATTAATTTTGTGACTATTCCGTGGCATAGAAGTATAGGTGATCGCTCTATAAATAACAAGCAAGACTTCCACAAACCACGACTCATTATTTTAAGCAAAAGAACAATTTGTTGGACTCATTGGCTTTGATATACTTAAAACAAACGACGGGATGGTCAAGACCGGAGCGGATTTCCTTATTGACTGTCTCGAAGCTAAACAAGAACAATGCAGCAAATTAGTCTAGCAGTTAAAGTTGTAGCGAGGCTTGTGTTATTTGTTCTGATATTAGTCGCTCTGAGTTCAAATTCTGCCGAGGTTAACTTCGTCTTTCATTCATTCGGAGTTGATAAAAAATAACGCAGCAACACTGAGCATTTGAATGGTGACGCTGTAAGAACTTTAGAGTGGATTCCTTGCAATATTTATTTCGGTTATTAGCGTCCTGAGTTCAAATTCCGCCGTTGCCTACTTGGGTGGTAGATTTAATCCGTGGTATAGTGCACGACCACCACCTGGCACCGTCAGTGTCTTTAGTGGGGCCCGAGCAGTTGCACACATTGGAGCTGGACTTCGGGTTGTAGATTCCATCCTTTCCCCCTTCCCACTGGTCTTCGAGGCTCTCGAGACACTAGTGTTGGAGGCAGTCGTAGTTGTAGCAAGGATTATTTCCACACCAAGTACATACAGATAGAAGAGAGCCATTGCTGATAGCTAGACAAGCTGAAATAGTAGCTAAACATACCTTAAATCACAACCATAGAGTTGAATCTATATATATAAAACATATTTGTGTCTGTGCATCTGTGTGTCTGTGTGTGTGTGTGTATGGTCGTCATGCATTTCCACATTTCAACCGATTTCTCTCAATCTTGACACACTGATAGCTTATGCTCCAAGGGTGGTCATGGCATACTTTATATTTTCCAGACGCCTCGCGTATAACCAAAAACCGCGAATAACTGTACAGAAAACCAGTTTTTTGCCTATAACTCTCTGGTTTTTCGAGCGATTTCCTCGAAATTTGACACGAATATTACGCATAATATAAGAATTGCTTTGCTTAAAATTTTTCGTCAAAGTCATCTGCGTTAATTGTAAAAAATCCGCGAATAACTGCGTTAAATCGTTTTTTTTTTACTAATAACTTCCGCAGTTTCCAACTGATTCGCTCCAAATTTGGTATAAACATTACTCATGCTTTAAGAATTGTTTTAAACTTATGTTTTTGTAAAGAGAATCCGCATTGAGTGGAAAAAGTCTGCGAATAATTAACGTAAAATTCGTATTTTTTTTGCCAATAACTTCCGCAGTTCCAAAACCGATCCGCTCCAAATTTGGCAATAATATTACTCATGCTTAATTGACTGTTTTAGACGAATGTTTTGTCAAGTTCATTCGCATTAAATTTGCAATTTACTGGATTAAACTTGGTTTTTTACTTACAACTTCTGCCGTTTACTCACGCGCCAAGGATTGTGGGGCAGTTTTACCTCGCTGATTTGATCTGTGTACATTAGTGTTTACTTACCCCCTGCCTATTATCACCCCATTATCCCTCCCCGACTTCAGCATAAATTTTCTTTAATTACCCTCCGCTCATGGTATGATAACACGGGGTGGACTGCGAGTATGACCTCTGACCTATGCGCGTGAACATTATTGATTGCCCGCTGTAATGAGGCCTTCCAATTAATTCTTTGACTGATTTTCATTGGTAGAATACTGTTCCTTTGATCATGCCAGTGTCAAATCGTAATTACTGATGCGCTTTTGTACACATCTGATACGTGTTTCAGCTTACAGGCTAGGCCTACTATTTGACGTACATTATTACTTTAACTTCATACTTCCTGTTGAAATTTTTCGTTGTTCCCATACTCAAGTTAACTCCTTTATAATGTTGCCGCGGATCTAGTTCAAAACGGGGGCACCAGTTTTCATTTATGTTTTATGTAGTGTTTTTGGTACCGAAAGACTTTCAAACTTCGTATACTTATCTATTTTGTGTTATAGAACAGAAAAAAATTTTTGTATTCGAATTAATTTCATGTAAAAAATTGTCTTATTTCGATAATTTCAACCAATCACTGACAAGTATTCAACTGTTTACAGTTATTCCTTTGGCAGTTTAAGCGGTGTAAAGCGTATTTAATCTCCATT
>NC_068989.1:10626059-10638706 GCF_001194135.2 Octopus bimaculoides
TATCACCGCCAGAATCGTTTGAGAATCGTTTGTTTACGTAGTCAGCACTTACTGTATTCGGCTGAATGGACGTCAGTCATTGGTTGAAATTACAGAAATACGACAACTTTAACATGAAATAAATTGCAATATAATAATTTTTCTTAAGAAGACTAAGAGAAAAAGATGTTTTATATGACACATTCTACCAGTGTCCCAAGTTTCAAAGTGTTTCGTTAAGAAAATACTGGTGCCCCCGTTTTGAACTAGATCCGTTGCCGCCTATCAGCTTTTAGCTTACGTGTCGTTAAAAAATAAATATTGTATTCAGTGTCTTTGTTTCCACATAGATAACTGTCTGCACCTGCTGCCACCTTTTTTGAATAATGTTTAATAGGTTCACTTTTTGTATATCCTGCCAAATTTGTTTTTCAGTCTCACCTTTTGCCCGTTTTATAAAACTCGCAATTTAAATATAGTCCAATACTATCGCCATGCCGCCTGCCTAAGAAAAAACGAGCCTTGGTCGTAAAACAGAGTCTGCTTCGGCTATCACAAGAAGGAGGGCGAGCCATGTTTCTCTAATGGCCAGTTATACTTCGTATGTGCTAGAGTTGGAAGCAAACAAAATCTATTCGTACTTGCCCCTAATGGCAAAACGAAAAATGTGGTCTACAGAGAAGTGTTGTTAGCACTTCACGCGCCAACTGCTTTCAAATTCGTGAACCTCTGTGCCTCCACTACACCAGTAAAACCTTGCAGACCTGATATGTGGTAAGTGAGTGCTACTGTAGTCATGCTTTCACAGTTAATAACTTTCTTCAACCATGTTTCTTTTCCTTTGTCCAGCCTAAGTTTGTCATCTGTTTTCACAGAGTTTCACATTTCCCAGCAATAGTTCCGTTGCTTTCAGTGTAAACGAAAAAAAAAAAATCCCTTTTCAGGGCCACTTTACATACGATCATTACACCACCCGAGAACGCATTACAGCCCTTTTCAGGGCTTCTCATCAAATTGTTACTGCTGTGAGAACGACAAAAAAGCCCTTTGCAGGGCTACTTCACCCGTGATTGTTACACCCCCTGAGAACGCATTAAAGCCCTTGGATCTTTTTTAAAACGGGGGCCACATTTTTCATTAACGAAACACTTTGAAACTTGGAACACTGGTAGAATGTGTCATATAAAACATCTTTTTCTCTTAGTCTTCTTAAAAAAAAAGAAATCCATAAGTTATTCCATGTGAAAGTTGTCGTATTTCTGTAATTTCAACCAATCACTGACGTCCATTCAGCCGATATACATTAAGTGCCGACTACATAAACAGACGATTCTGAAACAATTAACCCTAACCCTAACCCTAGGGTTAGGGTTAGGGTTAGGGTTAAAGCAAATTTAAAATGAAAAAAAGCAAATAAAACGAAGGTATGGAGATTAAATACGCTTTACATCGCTTAATCAGCCAAAGAAGTAAATATAAACAACTGAATACAGTGATTGGTTGAAATTATCGAAATAAGACAATTTTTTACATGAAATAAATTCGAATACAAAAATATTTTTCTGTTCTATAATACAAAATAGATAAGTATACGAAGTTTGAAAGTCTTTCGGTCCCAAAAACACTACGTAAAACATTAATGAAAAATGTGGCCCCCGTTTTAAAATAGATCCAAGCCCTTTTCAGGATTTCGTATCAGACTGTTACCGTTCGGATTGAGCGGTACCCGACGACCAATTTTGTTACAATTTGCGACAATTTTGTTACAATTTTTTTACAATAAGCGATCAATTTTGTTACAATTTGGTGTTAGCGTTATTTATGCCAGGAAATTTACTAAGTGTCAAAAACGTAGTATTTGAACCCCGAGCGACGCCGGGTACTTCTGCTAGTATGGAATACATCATAATCATACAATCATAATCTCTGCCAATTCACGGATGACTGAGATTAAACTCAAATGACAGCAACAAAAGCAACTGCAAAACAAGTACCAACAGTTAGGTTGTTTACAACATTTTTCAGAGGCACGTATATACACAAACATAGCCACACACGCACTCAAATACACAAACACAGAGCAGTAAATTTAACTATTACTTTTGACTTCTCACCTGGTACGTACTAAAGATTATATAGAAAGCAATTTCACAAAACATATACACTCTTGACATGCATGCAATGTTGATATATTCAAGCGATTGATAAATGAAAGTGTTGGAACGCCTATTGTTATGTAATTAACATAACGACACTATTAATAAACATATGTCGTATAAACACTGTGGCTCTGCTATAAGTTTATATGCACTCAATTCTTGTGTTTGTGTGTGTGTATGTTTATCTATCTATATATTTTAAAATTCTTTAAATTTATTTATTTATTTTATTTACGTTTTATTATTATTATTACTTATGTTTTATATTTTTAGAATTAAAAATTTTTTTAAATGTAAAAAGTTCTTTAATTTGCCTAAATTTTAATTTCTTTAAGTTTTATTTTTAATCCTTAATTTGTTTTAATGTTTTAATTTTCTAAAATTCTTTTAATTTAATTTAATTTAAAATTATATTTGGCCTTCAATTTTAATTGGCTTTTAAAATAACTCTGATTTGATTTCATTATCGGAGTAATGGGCATTCAAAAAGTATAGAAATGTATGAATGAAGAGATTCAAATTAAGGAAGTCCAATAATAATGTTTAGCAGTTCAAAACTGTGAGTAGTGAAATGCAGAATTAGGTCGGCTGATCGTGAGAATCAAATATTGATCGCTTCGCTAAAAACTGAAGGTGGTATGGGTTATTTCCTTTGGGTTGTTTAAATAAAATATTAGTAATATGTAGTAGATAGGAGGACCCTATTACCGATTTTTTTCAACAATCTAAATATGTCACAATGTTTCCAGACATGAGTTCTACTCACATGTCAAATAAAGTAAAAAAGTGATATTGTCTGCAAAAATTAGAAATTGGACACACAAAAAATCAATATTCAAAGTAATCGAACATAAACAATGAAATGCGTTATTTCTCTTGAGTGTTTAAAAATATTGTGCAAGTGGTATGGGTTATTTCCCTTGGATGTTTTTTTTAAATTAGTTATATGAGGTAGATATAAAGGTCCCTTCTAGGGGCCGTATTATGGGCTTTTTCAACAACCTAAGTATGTCACGAGGTTTCCAGACATGAGTTCTACTCACGTGTCAAGTTTCATCAAAATCAATAAAACAATATCACCACTACTACTTATCGACTTATCGATCGTAAGTTCATTCCGGGATCATCATCACAATTCAAATTCTGGAGTCGTGCAGGTTTGCTTTGCCATGTAGGAAAACCTCGCACTCACACCTCACCACTCCAATTAGATCCAACGGCTGGCTCTCTCAACTGTCACTTCGGTTTCTTTCAAGATGGTGTTTGCTTGACAATCTCAATCTGGTACCAAATCTTTTACATCCAACTTCTACAGGAAAGTATACTACACTCTAACCAGCATGTTTAGAATCTTCTAATTGTGTCTCATAACGCTTGTCTTTCCTAGCCGGAACAGCATCAATATTGTCCCCATGTGGGACAGTTAATTCAACAAGGTATATCATCTTGCGTTCTTCACACCAGGTTACCATATCAGGCTTCTTTTTTGGTATTGGAAAGAGATGTTCATAGCCTAAAAGATGTCATCTCACAAACTTCATCTCAGTTCTCGTTGTCCACAGTTTTCTCCTGTTTTAGGTAACTCTCGTTTTTGATTCAATCCCTCATATATAATCTCTTATGTTATGCAGAAGAGTTATTTCAGCATCAACTAGAATTCTTCGCGGTATTTGTTCTGATACGTAATTAGATAGTAGTTTGTTTACCATTTCTAGCAAGACGAGACATCCTATTTGCTTCCTAGTACATTCTGGACTATTAGCCGTGAATATCAAGATAAGAATAAAAAGCAAAAGAACTACGACCAACGAAAAAGCGACAAAGGGACCAAAAAGAACGTAAAGGTAAATAAAATAAAAATGTTATAAGTGAAAACTCAAACCATTGCGAAGCAATCTAAATTTTAAAATTATTTTGTCAACGTTTTTTGTTATAGACATTTTTTATTGAATTATTCTCAAAAAAACCCATTCAAGTGGTGTAAATTCCGATTGTTCGTATATGTTTGCTTCTAAATAAGGTATGTTTTACATTCAATATTTTTCCTTTGTTGATAGTTAAATATTATGAAAGTGGGACAGCTTGAGGCTTTGTGTATGGATAGTTTAGTAGCTAAGTAAGAATTTTTGTTCAAACCCGCTTTCCAGCTCACGTCTTGAGGCAACCAATCAAATGCTCATTTGAACACGGAAGTTATTTAGCTCTTTGTTTGCCGATGCATAGCAGACGCTGCATGGTGAGAAGTAA
Source organism: Octopus bimaculoides (assembly GCF_001194135.2). Classification (NCBI taxonomy): domain Eukaryota; kingdom Metazoa; phylum Mollusca; class Cephalopoda; order Octopoda; family Octopodidae; genus Octopus; species Octopus bimaculoides. Next base: position 10,630,445 of record NC_068989.1, read on the forward strand.
GCGCCTGATAAATGAAGGTCAGGTAGCAGTTTCCATTTGCATATACCGGGGTGGACTGAATAATCCACAGGATGACCATGAAGGTGTAATGCTAGTGCTGCGATATCTTGAATGCATTCATTTTAACCCTTTTTATTAATAACTGGCGTTTGAGTGTTCAAAGGAGTCTTCAAAACTAACTAGTAGCGATCTCTCGTGAAAAATGGATAAAATTTGGTATCGTGTTGTTATCAAGTACTGCAAAAAAAAAAAAAAAAGTTTAACTCCTAACAACATACATGCTGACATGGTTGCTACATTAGGGGATGACGCTCCAGTTTTATCAATAGTGAAAAAGAGGGCAGCTGAATTTAGGAATAAAAGGGAGAGTCTTGAAGATAATCCAAGGTCTGGACGTCCTGCAACTGCCACCACCGTAGAAAACATTGGTCGTGTTCAGCACATGCTGATGGATGACAGGCGATTGACTATAAATCAAATAACCGATGCAATTAGCATACTCCATGAGAGTTGAGAATATTCTATACAATGAAACTGGTACGACGAATGTTTCTGCTTGATGGGTGCCACGTCTTCTGACACCTGATCAAAAGCACATCAGGCTGATCCCATCACGGGAAAATTTGACATTGTTTGAAGCAGACCCAGCTGGTTTCTTAGAACATTTCCTAACCCAGGATGAGTCAGAGACAGACAATCGAATGCAAAAGGCATTTACCGGATATCTTCAAAAGAGCTACATCAACCTTTTGCGGTAGTTACGCAAAGCTGTCAAGATCAAGCACCCAGGAAAATTGACGAAAGGGGGTCTTGTTTCACCAGGACGATGCTCCACCACACAAGACCTTAGTTTCAATGGGTGCTGTACGCGACTGTAGCTTTGAATTAGTTGATCACACCCCCTATTCTCCTGATTTGGTCCTATCTGACTTCCATCTGTTCCCCAACATAAAAAAAACTCACTTGACTGGGAACCAATATCACAGTGATGATGACGTCATATCTGCTGTTGACTTTTTGACCAATGGGATCCAAGCATTGCAACACCGATGGTAGAAGTGTGTGGAGAGCAAAGGAGATGATGTTGAGAAATAAATCTCATTAGTTTACATACCATGAGAGTTTTGGTCAGCTTATGAACTGTTTAGTCGACTCTTATAAAGCCAATGATAATTCCACTAGGAAAGGTAAAGAGGATTTATCATGCATCTGTTTAACGTAGATACAATCATCTATCTGTCTCTCCCAAATACATTCCTAGTAAGAAAGTTCTTGTGCATAATAAATCTTTTGTGTTTATTAGAGATGCAATTGCATTGTGGAAGAGTCATTTTAGCCATCTAAAACACACACACAAAAATCATTAATGTTTCCATTATTAAATGAAATGTTGAAGTTTTCATCACACCATTACGACGCGGTCACTAACACAGTTTCGCGGTGACTGCTGTGGAACTGTGCTAGTCACAGACGAGCAAGGAAAACTTTTGACAACTTATAAAAATAAACAAAAAGTGAATTTAACAATTATATGTAAAACGTTAAACCCTTTCTATAATAGGAACAAGGTCTGGGGAGATAAAAATAAACGAAAAGTGAATTTAACAATTATGTGTAAAACGTAAACCCCTTTCTATAATAGGAACAGGGCCTGGGGAAGTGGTGGTGGGACTAGTCGATTTCATCGACTCAAGTGCTCAACTGGTATTTATTTTACCGACTCCAAACATAAATACGGGTAAAAATTTGAACGCAGAATGTAAAAACGGACAAAATACCGCTAAGCATTTTGTCTGACGTGCCAACAATTCTGTAAGTTCGCCACCTTAGCATGATAAGTAATATCCTTTCTAGTATAGGTATAAGTCCTGAAGTTTTGGAGAAGGAGGACAATTAATTACGTCGACTATCCCCCTCCCCCAATATAATAGAAAATGACTAAAACGGTTTTTCCACGATGTAATTACTTTGGTTTTTACATTCGGTTTCAAATCTAGTGCTTTCTAGACAAACTGGCCTCTACAAAATCATTAGAGTGTCGATTGGAAATGTCTTAATGGTATCTTTCTGAGTTTAAATATTGTGGAGATTAACGTTGCTTTTCATTCTTCCAGGGGCCGATAAAATAAGAAGTGACCTTTTTACCTTTTTCAGTCATTTGACTGCGTCTGTGCTGCGGCACCGCCTTGAAAAGCTTCTAACTGAATGAATCGACCCCAGAACTTCTTTCTCTTTTGCCGGACCGCTATGTTTCTGAGATATAAACACACCAGCACTGGCTGTCAACCGGTGGTGGGGGACAAACACACACACACACAAACACACACACACACACACACACACACACACACACACACACACACACACACACACACACACACACACACACACACACACACACACACACATATATGTATACGACGGGCTTCTTTCAGTTTCCCTACCAAATCTACTCACAATGCTTTCATCGACCCGAGACTTTATTAGAAGACACATGCACAAGGTTCCACGCAATGGGACTGAGCTCGGAACCATATAGATGGGAAGCAAGCTTCTTAAAACACAGCCACACTTGTGCCTAATGTAATTTAGTAAAATAGTTTTATTAAGCATATATATATTATGCGCGTGGGCTTGTTTGCATAAATGTACATAGTCTTTGGTCGTATGCAAACATTAACACGTACTGAATATAATGTATGATGAATTCAGTCCAACTTTAGATATTCTAAAATATAACTTTTAAGTATAACAACAACAATGGCAACACAAACGGTATTAAGCTGGAAACTGTGTACAGATAGTTTCTTAGCCAAGCAGTGATCATTGTTCGTTCGATTTGACGTCAACTTACGTCATGATACGATTAATCAGATATTTGAATGCTAAAACTATGATGCTCTTCATCTGTCAATTTTGACATCATGCATATCGGACGCTTTAAATGTCAATGCATGATATATACAAAGACCCGGAAGTTATTAGAATCTGTGTATAATCCATAGAAAATAAGGGATACACATTCCATATACTTTCCCCCATAGTAAGAAAGTTAAAATATATTATTTGTCGTGTGTTTTATTATTTGTATAGGTTCGGAAGGCGGTGAGCTGGTAGAATCGTTAGCACGCTGGTAAATTCTTAAATGCATTTCGTCCGTTTTCACGTTCTGAGTTCAAATTCCGCCGAAGTTCACTTTGTTACCTTTCGAGGTCGATAAAATAAGTACCTGTAGAGCACTGTGTGCTGAAACAAAAACAATTGTAGCGTGGAAGACGTTTGTAAGCCATTCAAAACCACACAAAAACAGTTTAATTTCATTTGTATCAAAATATTTTCGTCGCTTTGAAACCGCAACCTCTTCACTGACAAAACTTCATAAAAGTGATGCAGCACAAAGTTTTATCAGTGAACAGGTCGCGGTTTCAAAGCGACGGTGGGTGTAAAAATTTAGATTACAATTTATTTTGTTGTTTTTCTTCTACTAATGGACCACGCGTGTGTTACTTCAGCATCATCATTCTATGAAATGTATTTAATGGGAGGAAAAAACATCAAGATATGTGAGAATGAAAAGGGAGGGTGGTTTGGGTTGTGCTAGAAACAACAACGAAACTTCCCTTGAATTGTTCGCCATTTCTTCTGAAAATATTTACAATTTTTTTTTTTTTTACCGAAAAGGCTCCTCCCATGGTTTTTAAGTTAAGAAAGGAAAATAGCCAAAATCGGTCCGGATAGTTATTATTGTAAGGCTTGTAGCATTCCAAATAACCATAACAAAAATTATACGGGCATTAAAAAAAATTTCATTCAATAGATAATGTTTTTACATTACGTATACATTGATCGAATAAACTGTAGGTTTTGTAAATAGCGAGTTAAACTTGAAATGAAAACATTAAATGAGAAAGTAAGACTTTGCAAATGAAAATGGAATACTCCACAGTGAATGCAATGAATATTTAAATTTGTGAAGAATTGGACGCCGTGAATGCAATGAATATTTATATATGCGAGAAATTAGAGTTTAAAAACAATAAACTTGAGAAACCGAAATTATAGGATATTTCTTAGAACAATGAATTTATAAGAATATTTCCAGACAGTCAGCCCTTTAATAATTGCTTTCTTTTAGTAATTTTAGTAATTGTCGCATACCTAATTAATAAGCAGCTTTATAGTATAGATATTAACGTTTCCTCAAATCATTTAAAATCTATCGTTAACAGTTTAGTCTCGGCTATATCGATAAATATTTCCAATCTTTCGGCTAGTGAGGAAATATTCAATGCGCACGTACCTATCTATAATCAAGCCTTAAAATTAAGCGGATTTAGCAACCAAATTTATTATATACTCGATACTAAACTTAAAACCAAAACTATCTAACAACTCTAATTCTAACTTTGAATCAACTAAAATGGACGCCTCACTGGAAAATATAAGTAAAATTAAGCCTTTAGGTAATTATATTAAGATAGGCTCCAACAATAAACGCAAATCTTCTGGTTTCAGTCAATCACATTCTGACCAGGGAAACATTGGTCAACCCGAGGTTATGGTAGAGGTAGATACTAGTCCATGGTGTCAAAATTGTGGGGTTTATGAGCCGAACAACCTAACCACTTAGACATTTCTGTGTCTTAAAAGCACAGTTTCACATAGACAAAGAAAGAATATAGCAAAAGAATTCTGTCCTAAAGCACACCTTCTTAAATTGAACGCATTACAGGGAAGTATTTCTATACGCCAGTAATAGTTGTGGTTTTGCATTAGCTTGGCTGTGATTGAGCATACCTAGGATAAAGTGTGTTCAAACGGCGACCTGTTACTTCCTTTTACAAATTTTAAGATTTTTTTAGGAGAGACAGTTGCAGCTGTCCTAGATTACTATTCTAATGACTGAAACAAGTTAAAGAAATAAGAGTTCAGACTGAACACAAATTTTGTTACTCATTCATTTAAATACAAAAATATAATTTACTTCGGATACTCTCGGATTAGAAGGAATTTTGTGTTGTTAAACTAGCCACATGTGTGTGGTTGGAGAGAAAACAGCCAAATCATGAAATAATATACAATGGAACATGACTTCAGGGTGTATGTTTCCTTGAAACTTCGAGAAAAGAGACATAACATATCGAAAGACCGTCGTATTAAGAATAAATTCATCGTTTCGCATCAGGAAGTTCACTGAGCATATAACGATGAATTATCGATTGATAAATAACAATAAGTATCACTGAAATTATAAAAAAGACCATTGGTACTTGTTAGATCAATGCTCCCTCCCCGGGGGGTACTCACGTGCTCACTGACGAGTCACAACATGTTGAATTACTTGTTCTAATGAATCGAGCGCGTTATGAATACGTAATCGTCGTAAAAGAGACGCTATTATGAAACGTAGACATCTGCGAATAGCATATTTATGTTCGAATCAGCCGGAGCGTATTAAATAGTAAACATGCAAGATATCGTTGTAGGAAAGATACTCCTCGTTATAGCTTGTTGAGAGATATGAAACCCCTAAATTATTGAAATAAGATGCTAATATATTCATAAAGAAGTCACTTTAACTATAGAAAATTTTAAGACACAATACATCTCTTATAATCAAATGAACAAAACGTGTTTAATGCTGTCCCACACATAAATTATATTATTTTCTTTATTCACAGGTTAAATAGGTTAAATGTATTCATCCAAACACACACACGTATTCGCAGCTCGTTGACTCTCCTTTTAACTGAAATTTGCTGGAATCTAAACACTCCCTCTGCTGGCTTGCAAAGCTTTGTTTCCTATACAACTGCGTTTCTTCCCTCTATGGTCAAATAAAACTCTATTTCTTGCGTACCAGAAATAGTGGGAAGATGAGTGGGGAAAAAAAATCTTAGGGATAAGCGCGCACGCACACGCACACCTAGTTAGAGAGCGCGGCAGACAAAGAGAACTAAAATAGAGTTCAAGCTGTTGCCGGCATGCAGGCCGTTGCATTTCCGGTTTTAAAACTACGGTATGAAAAATATATTTGGATTCTGGGCTATATATTCTCACAATCCAGAATACTCAGAATACTTTCTTAAACGCTAACACGCACACGCACACACACACACACACACACACACACACACACACACACACACACACACACACACACACACACACACACACACACACACACACAACAGCCTTCTGGTTAAATTTGAAAATTTTCATAAAAAGAAAAGGAAGCACAATATCCCATCCAAAAATGAAAAATATCAAATAAAAAATATAAAGTAAATTATGGCTAGAAGTAGCTGCTGTCATCTTCCACCACAGCTTCAAAGACGGCTCCGGAACCCCTGCGCACACGTTCATCACTGTGTTCCTGGAAAGATCTTCGAACACCTTGATCTTGACCATCAGTTCGACCTTGATGTTGCAGGTAGAGCGGTGAAAGTCCTTGTCGACTGCGCCACACACACAGTAATCCGTGAGAAGCTTTGACTGAGGAAATACATAATAACGTTGAAATACCACGATTTCAAAGTTCTCTTACATCAACGAATCACAAGTATTATTAACAACCATCGTCTAGAGCAGGAGTTTTCAAACTGTGGTCCACGGACCACAGGGGGTCCGCAAGGACAAGACAGGGGGTCCGTGGACAGCAAATACTTTTTATGGGCAATTTGATTTTATAGATGTTTTTTTAATCGAAATCTTTTAATTGACAATAAACCTATTTGTTAAATACTGTTAAATAAATAAATGTAAAAATATATGTTATTTTAAGCAAATATCTATGTATAAATTTCATAAGCGTTTATAAGGGTTAGGGTTAGGGTTAGGGCCCCTAAGGTAAAGCCTGAAATATAAAGGGGTCCGCAAGTCAAAAAGTTTGAAAACCTCTGGTCTAGAGGAGATAGATGTTTTCTGATAATAAAAAACAATACCGATCATCATATTCACGTTCGAATTTGCTAAAAGGTAGTAAGAATGAACAGATACGCTATTGTTTGAATTCTCGATATTCTGCATCTACCTCATCGCACGCGTACACACAAACACACACACATATATATATATATGTATATATATATATATATATATATGTATATAAATATGTATATATATAAGTATATCTATCTATCTATCTATCTATCTATCTATCTATCTATCTATCTATCGTGGAGGCGCAATAGCCCAGTGGTTAGGGCAGCGGACTCGCAGTCGTAGGTTCGTGGTTTCGATTCCCGGACCGGGCATTGTGAGTGTTTATTGGGCGAAAACACTTAAAGCTCCACGAAGCTCCGGCAGGAGGTGGTGGCGAACCCTGGTGTACTCTTTCACCACAACTTTCTCTCACTCTTTCTTCCTGTTTCTGTTGTACCTGTATTTCAAAGGGCCAGCTTTGTCACACTGTGTCACGCTGAATATCCCTGAGAACTACGTTAAGAGTACACGTGTCTGTGGAGTGGCTCAGCCACTGGCACGTTAATTTCACGAGCGAGCTGTTCCGTTGATTGGATCAACTGGTACCCCCGTCATCGTAGCCGACGGAGTGCCGTGATAGTAATCTATCTATCTATTTATCTATCTATCTATCTATCTATCTATCTATCTATCAATCTATCTATCTATCTATCTATCTATCTGTACGTAGGGTTGCTGAAAAGTTCCTGGCTTTAAGGGTGTCGCGAAACGCCTGATTGGAAGCCCAACATTCCAAGTTCTTTTACAGGGCTTAAAAAAGTTGAACGACCGCTACAATAAGTGTGTGAATCTGAGGAAGGAATATGTTGAATAAAATCATAATTAACTGATCCTCCTGTATTTTCTTTTACCCAAAGACTGGAAATATTCAGCACCCACCTCGTATATAAGTATGTATGTGTATACATGGTTGGCCAGAAGTCACCTGACAGTAAATCAAAACCCATTTAATTCCAAAATTAAAAACAAAAAATTATTTTATATGAGACTTCGCTAATAAATAGACAATCTATCTATATATATATAGATTGAAAAAAGATTAGGGACCTATACAAATTAAATATTTATATATAAGAAATGGAGGTGGAAATAGCACAGAAGTAAGTCTACGATATTTCTATTTAAGAGGGAATTTAATTAAAAAAATGATTAAAAAAACATTATTATATAAAGAAAATATTACCGGTTCAATGAATTTCATCTTATCAAATATCAGTAAAAATTTGAAGCAAAAACAGTTTATCTTCTGTCGGTGTGTGTGTGTGTGTTTTTTTTTTT
>NC_068989.1:10639687-10641399 GCF_001194135.2 Octopus bimaculoides
AACACCAAATATACAGTGCGTGTGTTTTTATTGGCTAAACTGGCAATATGACCATCCCCAAGTACAACAACATATATATATATATATATATATATGAAAAATAAGCTGAAAGAATGCCTGCTACAATTTGTTTGAGCAATGAAGAGGAACAAATATATATTAAATATCATGAAAGAAAAATTCGCGATATATTTAAATTATCTTCTAGGTAAGGTAAAACAATTGCTTGGTGGCAATTAGGTGCGACTCAAAATGACAAGGGAAAAATAGTGTGAAATATCAATGATTTACCAAAATTGTTTGTCAGTTAATTAGGAAGTGAAGAGAGAAAGAATTCTCGAAAAAAATCGAGGAACGGAGAAAGCTCGAGAAAAAAGAAGGAAAAATGACATGAGGTGAAAGAAAGAAAAAGAAAACCAGCGGAAGAGAGTAAAAAGAAGGTGTGAGAGGGAAAATGGAAAAGAGCAGGTAAGAATAGTAAACGAGAGAAAGAGTGAGAAAGAAAGAGGTGGAAGTGTATGTGTATATGTACGTGTGCGTGTGTATGTGTATGTGTGAGTGTGAGACAGAGAGAGATATGGTAAGAGAGAGAGAGATATGGTGAGAGAGAATGAGGGCGAGTTAGTAGAAGAGAAAAGGTGAAGGTAAGAGTGAGCGAGCAGGAGAAAAAGAAGAAAGACAGGTGAGCAATGTATAGGAGGAAAGGAAAGTGAAGTGCGAGGGTTAGTGTGATGACTATGAGAAAATGTGCGATTGGCTAAACAAAAGTACTGAACAAAGAAAAACGAAAACTAACCAATGAGAAGTTACTTCAATGGAGATCAAGTGAAGCTTGCAGCATATCTTTGTGTCAGTCTTGCTCCAGGTGGAAGATCATACGTATGCAACAGGTAGGTAAGTCTGTTCTTACATATATAGGTCAGCTTAAGGCAAAACAACACCACACACACACACACACACACATACACATACACACACACATTCACATGTACTTTTTAACACTATGTATGTAACATTAACATAAATTACTAATTATTTGCAATCTTGATTATTATGAAGTATCAAATTAATTTCGTAATACCAAGAATACACACACACATACACACACACACACACACACACACAAACACATATTTATGTATACATACATGTGTTTGTGCTTATTTGTACCTTTCTATCTATCTATCTATCTATCTATCTATCTATCTATCTATCTATCTATCTATCTATATGTCTGTCTATCTATCTATCTATCTATATGTCTGTCTATCTATCTATCTATATGTCTGTCTATCTATCTATCTATCTATCTATCTATCTGTAAATCTCGCTGATGCACACGTACGGACACGCGTGCGCGCACACACACACACACACACACACACACACACACAAACACACATTGATGAGAAACTTTGACTGAAGTTTCAACTTTTAAGCCAGAGCACTCATCTAATTGAACCAGAATCGAAGATTACATCAAATTTTACAGGGAAACAATTTGATGCAACTTTTGTATCTGATTCAGCTTGATAAGTGTTCTAGCACGAAACTATACGGGTTTCAGTAACTGGTTTACTTTCTTGACGACAAATAAGGCAAGATTAATACTTTATGTATTGAGGTTATATGGTTGGTTAAATAAATTTCTTTGATAGAACATATTACATACATATATATATATATCATCGTCGCCGTCGTCGTCGTCGTCG
>NC_068989.1:10641580-10652269 GCF_001194135.2 Octopus bimaculoides
TCGTGTGTCCGATAATTTATTCGGTTTCTTCTTGACCACTTCTTCCCCTCTGTCCGTGTTCATGCCTCTGATGACTAATGAGACCGATTCTTGCATGGAAGTGTCTGTTGGAAAGTTCATTAGGGATCCGTGGTAGAGGCTTTGGTTGTTGCAGCCTCCATTTTCTTTCTTGTCGTTTCTCTCCCTTTTTCCTCTGGCGTTCAGCTTCAAAATGATTTGTCACAGTCGAAATGGAATGATGCTAGCCGGGCCTGTCTTGAGCTTCGATGTCCCAGGCTTTGGGATCGATTCCAGTAAGAGATAAATAACATTTAATGTATACAATGTAAAGGTACGAGCTACCGATAGTTTCATACATTGGAGATGCATTCTTGGTAGGTATTTATAACACGCCTTGTGTCTCCTGAAGATTGCTTGGAGATACAAGGATCAGCTGAAGCAAAGCATAAAGCATATTCTTTTATTCTTTCATTCATTTACTTGCTTCAGTCGTTTAACTGCAGCCATGCTGGAACACCGCCAGAACTTATTCTTTGTAAGCCTAATACTTATTCTATCAGTTTCTTTTGTCGAACAGCTAGATTACGGGGTTGGGGTGCTAGATTCGAACAAGAGTGGGGGTGCTAGATTCCCTTGTTCGAAAATATAAGGACACAGATCGTGTCGTATAGCCAGTTGGAGACGATGTCTCCTGGGGCTAAATTACAGCAACATTCGTCCTAAACCAGGACTGCTAAGTTATGTTGGCAATCAATCTTTACTCCATCTTACATATATAAGGTGGCGAGCTGGCAGAATCGTTTAGCATGCTGGACAAAATACTTAGCGGCATTTCGTCCGTCTTTAAGTTTTGAGTAAGAATTCTGCCGAGGTTGACTTGGCCTTTCATTCTGTCGAGGTCGATAAAATAAGTACCAATTGAACACTGGGTTCGATGTAATCGACTGACCATCTTCCTTGAAATTGCAGTGTCTGTGCCAAAATTTTAAACCATTATTACCTTACATACGTTAGTATTCACATTTATCTATATATGTTGTAACTCTATCGTTATGTGGATGTAGCATTACCGGGTGGTTAAGAAGTTCTCATCGAAATCACAGACTATAGTCTGGAGCCCTCGGAGTGAAATCGGTTAGATGGAAAGTGTGTGTGTGTGTGTGTGTGTGTGTGACGCTGATGATTGTATATATACTTTAAAGCAAACATGGGCCAAATACACTGTCGTATCACGCTGACTTAATCTGAGAATTACGTTAAGAGTACACGTATAAGTGGAATGTTATCACTTTAAGCCCATTCAATGAGTAGGATGTACAGTTGATCACACAACTGAATAAGCTTTGTTGACACTAAAGGAGACATACTTTTAATTATATTATTAAAAGTACAAGTTTGGTGTAGACCGTTTACCTTCTTCCACATTTCTAAAGAATATCTAACTCCAGTGAAATAAAGCTTGGCTGGTAATTAAAAGGTATTGGTTGTGGTTATACTGGGCTCCGCAATCTACAGTTTCATGACTTTGCTGATAGGTGAACATATCTATATGTCTCTGTTGGTCACTATTCATGAATATATGGGTGAAAATTATTTTAGTATCACAGATATTGTTTCTTTTATTGCCTCAGATCAACCTGTGATTGAGTGCACCTTAGTTTAAACGCACATAACCGTCCCGTTCTTTTTTTCTGTTGAGCACACTTAACCAGGGAACACATTATCCAACTCTCGTTTTTGTCTTTTCTAAGAAAGTACGAGGGGGGTACTGAAAAATTCCTAGCTTTAAGAGTATCGCGAAAGGCCTTGTTAGAAGCCCAACATTCCGAGTTCCTTTACAGGGCTTAGAAAACCCGAAGGACTGCTACAATAAGTGTGTCAATCTAAAAGGAGAACATGTTGAATAGAACCATAATTAACTGATCCTCCTGTATTTTCTTTTACCCAAAGCCAGGAACTTTTTCAGCACCCCCTCGTAAAGAGTATTTTTTTCTGCACCTATTACACATTTTAATTTTTTTCTTGATATATACATACTCAGGTTGACACTCACGGAGATTACCAATTCTACTGTGATTTTCGGAGTTCTTATACCATTGAATTATACATCTCGGATTACACTGACTAAAATTTTCCCTTTAATCTTTCTTTCTTTCTCTCTGTATATGTATGTATGTATGTATGTATGTATGTATGTATGTATGTATGTATGTATGCATGTATGTATGTATGTATTATGTATGCATGTAATTGTTCAATTTTATTTCAAGATCTCTTGCCAATACAGAAAGTGCCGGTTTCTAACCTAGATTCAAGACTCTTTCATTGGAATTTCAACATCAGCAACAGGCTATTTTTGTTTGTATTTATGTATATGTGCAGATTTGTATGTTTGCTCTATGTATGTATTCTCATGCATATCTAGACATGAGCATATCTAGACATGAGCATATCTAGACACACTCATATATATTTAAGTGATAAGCTTCTGTAAAGTTTTACAGACTTTTACAGTTCCAGTGAAGGACTGGATCGCCAGTCTTCGAATTAGCTTCCTCCTTTCTAATTTCTCAAGCTTGGTATTTAGGCAGCGTGTTACATATCTCAGAGCCCCAATAATACAGGTATAAACCTGAACTTGTTATCTGGAAAGGAAGAGATATAGTGGTAGAATTTAATTACGGGGGAGAGGGACAACAATATACATACATACATACATACATACATACATACATACATACACACATACATACTGTTGTAAGAAATTAGTAATAATAAATAGTGACGAACGGAAAACCCTAGTCACTATAAGTAAAGAGAAGTACGTGAAGTACCAGAGTACGTAGTAGGCAGTTATAGATAGTCGTGTCTTTACTGGTTTTACTAAGTATACTGTATACCGAAGTGGGTTCTATAATAATCCAACATTTGTAAGGATATAGCATTGGCGACGAGAAATTAATAAATTCTACAAGCAATTTACAACTCACGAGGAATTAACAACTCATGAGAAGTTAACAAACTTATAAAGTTGTGTGAATTTTACGAAAAAAAAAAAAGAAAATCGTAAAAATTATGGAAAATTCGTTGGCCGGTTTGCTCGAGTTGCAACAAATTTGTTGGCCGGTTTGCTCGAGTTGCAACAACAACTGAAAGTACGACAGAAACAATTACTATCACAGCAACAAATGCTGCAATTAATGAAGTCGTCAGGAAATTCAGAAAAAGTTTTCTCGCCAGACTATGTCGCGAACTCCATAACAAAGTTCAAATACGAACCTGACGAAGGAGTTGACGAGATGAAAACTCGTTTGATCTTGAGAAAACTGGCGGCAGCAAAACATGAACAATACAGTAATTTTGTACTCCCAAGAAAACCTTTGAACATAAACTTTAATGATACAATAGATACAGTGTGTAAAATTTTCAGTGAAAAAAGCTCATTGTTCAATATACGTTGGAAGTATCTGAACATACAGAAAAACAACGACGAAGACTAGATCACATATGCTGGAAGAATAAACAGGAAATGCGAGGAGTTTAAGCTGGACGAATTAATGCTAGATATGTTCAAATGCCTGATTTTTACACAGGGACTTACTGCCGAAAAGGTCGCAGAAGTTAGAACTTGTATTCTCGGAAAACTGAAACAAAACCAGGATGTAACCCTACAGCAAGTGTCGGAAGAATGTGAGAGGATAGTCAAATTAAGACACAACACAGGAAATTGAACGTTAAGATTGTTTCCAAGTAAAACAAGTGCGAAATAGTCAGAATAGAGATTAAGTGTTTTCTAAAAAAACACGGCAAAAATCAGGAAATAAACCCATGATTTGCATGTGGAGGTATACACCTGAGGAAAAATTGTCCATTTAAAAAAGCGGAGTGTTTTCGTTGTGGAGTTATAGGACATATAAAGACGCACTGTAGAACAAAGATGACAAAATGTCAGAACAAAGGAAAAAAAAAATAAATAGTATGTTATCAGAGGAAATTTGTAATATAACGATGAGGAAATTCGTGAAAATGAAAATCAGAAATACAAGTGTTAAAATGAAATTAAACACTAGAAGTGACATCACCATTATAAACGTAAAAATGTGGAAATATGTTGGTAAGCTGAAATTAAAAGGTAGCACATGGTGTCACAGGAAAAAGATTATATTTTTTCGGTGAATTCGTATGTAACGTAACATTGCGAGGTCAAACGAAAAAGGCGAAGATATATGTGTTAAAAAGTTCACTTAATTTATTCGGCAAAGAATGGATGGAACTATTTAAAGTATGGAATATGTCCATAAGTGTTTTGTGGAAATACAGTCGGTTCAGTCGAAGGTTCGAATGCGGCTGAGAGACTAAAAAAAAAAAAAAATTGCAGTAAAACAGAGTGGAACACATGTATGTAAGCCAAAACGAAATGAAAAATTGCCCACGATGAAAAGTAAACATTGTTCAAAAGTAGATGTTCCGTGGTCGAAACTACACATCGATATCAATGATCCTATAAATGGTTCTTACTATTTAGTGGTAGTTGATAGTTTTTCGAACTCGGAGATGGTCAAGAAAAAGTGATCTGAAAAGATGCACTGAGGCATTGATATGCAGCGCCCAGGAACAAGATCTGAGAACTAATTACACCAAGTTCCGAATAGATAAGAGTAGCGAATCGTCCCTTTGTAGGATGTGTGGCAGCAGAAGCAAAGCAATCTCACATATTGTGAGTGAACGTAGCAAGCTGGCCCAAAAGTACTACAAAAGGAGGCACGATGACGTGGCTAAGTTCGTCCACTGGAGGCTGTGTGAAAAGTACGGCCTGAACAGAGCACGGAAATGGCATGAACATGAACTAGGAGTCACCGAGAACAAAGAACAGAAGATACAGTGGGATTTTACTATCCAATATGGCTCCCTAATCGAGGCTCAGAGACAAGATATTGTGGCAGATAGAGGAAAAAACGAAACGAAGATCATATATATTGCAATACCTGGAGACGCACGCATAAGTGACTAAGAACTAGAAAAGATTGAAAAGTACAGACTACTAATTGACGAAATTGCAAGAACGTTGACTATGAGGAGAGTGTCTGTCATTCCAGTAGTTGTAGGGAACTCGGAGCACTTAACAACCAAGTTCGAGAAATATGTCATAGAAATCGGAATTGACATGAGAGCAGAGTAAGCTCCCAAAACCTGTGGTGCTGCCAACAGCTAGGATTTTGAGATTGGTACTTGGATATTGAATATTTCCTGCGATAACTAATAACTAAGCATCAAAACTTATAATGTACGGAAAGAGACCTTGTAAGACCTCTGGCAGCAGGTTGCTGTCCGCTCTCACAGAATCTACCAGAACAGAAAGACCGAGCGTTCTGAGAAGTAAAATAACAACAACACCGCTGATGATGATGATGATGACGATGATGATAATCCTTTCTACTAAAGGCACAAGGCCTGAAATTTGGGGATTACATCGACCCCAGTGTGTCACTGGTACTTAATTTATCGAACCAGAAAGAATGAAACGCAAAGTCGACCTCAGCGGAATTTGAACTCAGAACGTAAAGACTGACGAAGTGTGCTAACGATTCTGCCAGCTTACCACCTTACGTAATAATAATAATAATAATAATAATAATAATAATAATAATAATAATAATAGGAGTATCTAAGAGTATTAGAATCTGACGGAGTATATAAGACTATTAGAATCTGACAGAGTACTAACTACAGAAATGAAAATGAAAATTGAGAAGGAATACATCAGAAGGGTTAGGAAGCTAATGAAGTCAAAGCTAAATGGTCCGAATCTAGTGAAGGCTGTAAATATTTGGGCACTATAATTACTTAGCAGCTTTTGTAGATTGGACAAAAATTGAATTAGCAAAGCTAGGCAGAACTAGGAAGGAATTCAATATGAATGGAGGACTCCACCCAAGGGCAGGAGTAGCAAGATTATACCTACCTAGAAAGGAAGGCGGAAGAGGTTTAATATCAGTAGAAGACTGCGTAGAGTTAGCTACAGTAGATACAGACTCCTATGTAGGTAATATCAAGAGCTGCTAGAGTCACAGCAAGAAGTAAAAACCAGAAAAAAGAACAGAAATTATCTGACTGGCAGGAGAAGGCGTTGCATGGTAGATTCCCAAAGATAGTTTCAGCAATAGTAGTAGTGAGACATGATGTGGCTGCAGAAAGGAAAGCTGAAGAAGGAGTCAGAAAGTTTGTTAGTAGCTGAACAAGATCAAACATTAAGGACTAATTGGATAAAAGCCAAGATAGAAAAAACCAAGTAGATTTCCAATGTCGATTATCCAAATCAAAAGAGGAAAGCGTTACTCATATAGTAAGTGAATGTAGCATGCTGGCACAGAAAGAATACAAGAAAAACATGACAATCTAGGGAGAGCAATCCACTGGGAGTTATGTAGAAAGCTAGGATTTGAAAATGGTATGAACAGGAACCTAGTAAAGTACTAGAAAGTAAGAAACACAAAATGTTGTGGGACTTTAACATTCAAACTGACAGAGTAATGATGGGTATATTTGATCTTAACTCTATCTTTATTATTATTATTATTTGTTTATTTATCAGAGCTCTTAGTCGTGATGATAATAATTAGTAAGAGGAGGAGGAGGTGTAGGAGAAGGAGAGGAAGTATCATTATTATTATTATTATTATTATTATTATTATTATTATTATTATTATTATTATTAATAATAATAATAATAATAATAATAATAATAAATGCTCTGATGCAATACCAGGCAGTGTCTCTCATGGCTTCTTATCTTAATTGATTGGAAGTATTATCATGCATATTGTTTTGTTTTGGTATAAAAGATTGGCTACAGCAAATATTCTACTTAATACCACAAATTTGCTGGTCGGTTGTTTGACCTTCACCAGTTAAGCATGTTCCTTGGTGGCTGACGATATGTGCATCTCTGATCACGAGCAGAAGTAGTGGGGGAGCATTATAACTTCCTCATAACCTTCTCACACCTCTGTTTACATTTTACCTAATATCTATAATACAATACATCTTATAATAATAATAATAGTAATTGATTCATTTGTGTGCATGTATGGACTTTTATCTATGTACATTTAAATGTACATATATGTATTTATGTATTTGTGTTTATTTATGTATATCTATGTATATGTTAAAGTATGCATATATATGTGGGTTTTTTACGGTTTTTATATTTTTATATTTTTATATTTATAACTTAACCTTATGAACTTTATAAAATCTCTGAAGAGGCCTAGAGAATCATCCATGTACCTCTATTTGACAGCTGGTTTGGCAGCTGGTGTTGGTTTGTTTACGTCCTCTTAACTTAGCGGTTCGAAAAAAGAACCGATAGAAGTAACAAACTTGGAAAAATCAGTACTGAGATCGATCTGTTTGATTTAAAGGAAAAAGTAATCATCAAGTTGGAGCCCCAGCATGGCTGCAGTCCGATGATTGAAGCAAGTAAACGATAACATAAATCGAAACATTAGTTGCTAAAAGAATAATACACTTACAAATGGGATATACATAAATTAATGATATCGTATAGGAGAACTTTAATTCTCTCACCTTATATTAGATGTCATATAAAGTTTTATTTGATATATTTAGATTTATTTGATATCATAGGAAAACACAAACTTATTGTCTGTTGTCATTTCCATTGCTTTACTGTCGACATCTATTTCAGGTGCACTCAGCCTTTGAAGGACCTAAACCTGTGTATGAAGAAAATATATTTTGATAAATCATACAGGGTAAAGGATATTGCGCAATTAACCAGATCGTTACTTTCAAATGCGTCATAAGTTTTCACGTGTATTAATTTTACTTTCTGGAAATTTGGTTTTTAAAGAATAGAATGATTGAAGAAAATAAATCGTCACACAATAGAACTTTTGTATCTTCCCCAATCCGAAAAGGAGGGCAGATGAGGATGGGGAGGGGGGGGGGTAGGAAATCCACGACAATTACAAAAGTACTGTATAAGTAAATTAATGTAGGTATGTCATACCTGAGTTGTTCGAAGTGAGGGATTGGCAGAAACAGTACACTACACACACACACACACACACACACACACACACACACACACACACACACACACACACCACACACACCACACCACACACACACCACACACACACACGCGTGCATGCTCGGGTGTGAAAGAAATTGCTGTCATAAACACTGAAGCTAGTAAGAAGTGAAGTTATATTATAGAGTGTCCTACAAGCAAATCTCAGTGGAAGAGCAGAAGCTCTTGCAGTGTTCTTGAGATAAAAATTCAAAATACATAGGTACAAGACTTTGTGATTTATAATTTTTCTGTCTGGTGACCAACACTAAAAGCTTATGTCTTGTTTTATATAGCAAATGACAAAAGATAAATAAGCAAACTTTATATCATAAGTACTAAATTACAAAAGCAAAAATTAATCACATATGTATACATGTATGTATTTATGTGTATATATATGTGTGTGTGTGTGTGTGTGTGTGTGAAAAGCCCTGTCATAACTAGCCCAAAACTTTGAGTCGCAAGCCTGACTCATCCAAAATAAAATATATCATTAATCTCTGCTAGGGTGTGGGCACCCTTTATTTTTTGGTAGTCGATACTAAACGGGTACACACACTCACGCGCGCATACACACACACACACACACACACACACACACACACATACACATGCATGCGCACACTTTCAATGTACAATCACTTTTATAATGATTTCTTTCTTTTGTCTCCAATGATTCAGCAATTTTTAAAACGGAAAATAACAGGGAAGGATTACATTTTATGAGGAAAAATATAAACAACTGACTGTTTTCTACGAGACATTTCTCACGCAAGATGTCGGAGTGTCCATCTTCAGAATGTGGGACGCTGAGCGAGGAGAAAGTGCAAAGAGCTTTGGTTATGCTGAATATTGAATTTAGCGAAACACTTTCAAAGCAAGATAAGTGTAAACTTCTTCAAGACAACATCATGAACACAGACAATTTACCAATCATGTTTGATATTATGGATGTGTTGTCGGTATCGAGTAAGGGAGCAGCAACAGTTCAAGAGATGAGAGAAAGAATAAATATTCAACTGATGTCAAAAGAAAGTTGCGCAAATGACGAGGTAAGATTACTTTTCTACAATAACTTATTTCCATATACGGGTACAGACATTCATGCGTACATAAGTATACATAAGTATACATAGTTAATTGCAGAATAAAACCGTTAGGTCATCGACTCGAAAAGCCGTAGCCCACCAATGACCACATATAAGAAGTACAACATAAACCACAAAAATCAAATTAGTAAAGGGAGGTCAAAATTTTTATACATAAGAATAAAAATCGATTAAAAATGCAATAGAATAATATAAATAAATAAATAAACAGCGATTAAAAAAGTATACATATGCACACACACACACACACACACACACACACACACACACACACACACACACACACACACACACACACACACACACACACACACACACACACGCACGCACGCACGCACGCACACACGCGCGCGCGCGCGCGCACACACACACACACACACACACACAGATACATATATATAGTGTGTGTGAGTGTGTGTATGTATGAATGTATGTATACGTTCTAGGGAATCAGTGCATGAATTCGTTCAAATATGTCTACCCACCAGCAGATGTGTGTGTGTGTGTGCTTATATTTACACGCGTTCGCACACATATACACGCACGCAGACTCACCCCTACACACAAACGTGCATATACATGCACAAAGATGTAATTATTCTCTAGTGTTTCATGTAAGGTCGATATTGAAACAGATAACCCTATATTCTGCCCTTAAAAATGGTTTCACCATTTTATTTAATAGTCGTAGTCAAGATAACTTGATTCAGGTGATTAAATACACGCATGTGAATACACACAGATACACACAGACACACACACACACACACATATATATAGGTATATACAAATATTTATATGGGTGAGTGGACAAACAAACAAAAAAAAGAGGCACTCAGCATATTTAGTAGGAATTACATATATCATTGTTTAAAACGGTTTGATTCGCCCCAGTGCAACTTGAAATTTCGATGGCTTTTTACAGAAACCTAACTCATCAGGCTTAAACAACCGAGCCTAAGCCGGCCGAGCTAGATTACCGTTAAGAAGTCAACGAAACCTCAAGTTGCATGAAACCGAATCAAACAATTTTAAATAATATAAATTTATACATACACAGACAGACAGACATACGAGGAGGTGCTGAAAAGTTCCTGGTTTTGAGCGAAAGAAAATACAGGAGGATGAGTTAACTATGTTTCTATTCAATATATTCCACCCCCACCCCGCTCAGTGGCCCTACAGTGTTTCTAAGCCCTGTAGGAGAACTCGGAAGGTCGGGCCGCCAGCCAGGCCTTTCGTGGTAACTTTAAAGTCAGGAACTTTCAACCCCTTGAACAAGTGTCTTCTACTATAGCCTCGGGCAGGCCAAAGCCTTGAGAGTGGATTTGGTAGACGGAAACTGAAAAAAAGCTAGTCGTATACAAACATACATACATACATACATACATACATACATACATACATAAATACATGCATGCATGCATGCATACATACATACATACATACATATACACATACATATATATACACACACAC
>NC_068989.1:10653382-10653884 GCF_001194135.2 Octopus bimaculoides
ACACACACACACACACACACACACACACACACACACACACACACACACACACACACACAAGCACATATTTACGCACACACAAAAATGTATTAAAAGCTAAAAATCTTATGAGTGTGGGAAATTGACTATATTTATCTCACCACACTGTTGATACCAAATGAGATATGTGAGTTTTATTGTTTGGCAGTAATGAGATTCACCACATAATCGTTTTAGAGGAAATACAGTAGACACGTGTTATATTTTCACGTAGGTCAAGAAAAAGACAGGTTATAAATAACCACCAAGGGTCATATGTGTATAAACTATATGTTCCGCAAAATACAATGAGCGAATCTATTTTTAAAATATTAAGTCAGTAACAACTTTATGTAACTCGTAATATTCTGAGCTTGATTTTATAATCCGAATCTAGCTATAAATAGCTTCCAAAATGAATTGTTAAAACAATCTAAGTGTATGTAAAGTATTTCAGCTATACGAATATATATATATATATATA
>NC_068989.1:10654747-10661378 GCF_001194135.2 Octopus bimaculoides
TATATATATATATGTATATATATACGTATATATATATATACAGGGATTGGACAAAATAATGGAAACACCTAGCATCATAACATCATAATTTTAAAATATCTATAAGACCGTCAAAAGCTTGTTTATTTTTATGTTATTTTTGATTTATTAATAGTGTTGCTTAATATGTTTAGCTAAAATTGCTGTTTCTTTTCAGATATCATTAGAAAAAGGTAATTAAAATTCATTAAAATGACACATATATCGGACTTTGAAAGAAGTCAAATTGATGGTGCTCGTATGACAGGCGCTAGCGTAACGAAAATAGCCAAGATGTTTCGTGTATCAAGAACTACTGTCTTGAAAGTAATGACAGCCTTTGAGAAAGAGGGGAAAACCCCCTCGTCGAAACAAAACTCCGGAAGAAAGCCAAAACTTTCAGAGAGGGACCGTAGGACTCTTACGCGAATTGTTAGAAAGGATCACAAAAGTACTGCTCCCAAAATTACACCAGAGCTTAATGACTACCTCGAGAACCCAATTTCCACAAAACCTGTTCGCCGGGAGCTGCACAAAGCTGGATTTCACGGGAGAGTTGCAATCAGAAAACCATTACTTTCAAAAACAAACGGTGCAAAGCGTTTAGAGTGGAGTAAAAAACTACAGATTGGTCCTTAGAGTAGTGGAAGAATGTTATTTTCTCGGATTAGTCATCCTTTACCTTATTTCCGGCCACTGACCGAGTATACGTGTGGAGACAGCCAAAAGAAGCATTTGACCCCGACTGCCTTCTTCTAACTGTTAAACATGGAGGACGATCTGTGATGATCTGGGGGACTATATCTTGGAAATCTGTCGGCCCAATGGTGTTCCTTCATGGCCAAATTAATAGTAAAGACTATTTAAGCATTTTATCTGATCAAATTCATCCTATGGTTGTGGAACTGTTTCCGGAGGGAACGCAATCTTTCAGGATGATAATGCACCAATTCAAACAGTTGAAGCTGTTACTGAATGGCACGAGGAACATTCTAGCGAAGTTGCACATCTTATCTGGCCACCGCAGTCCTTTGATCTCAATACTATTGAAAGGCTTGATTTTTAATGAATTTTAATTACCTTTTTCTGATGATATCTGAAAAGTAACAGCTTTAATTTGTTTGAAATTTTAAAGTGTTTCCATTATTAATTCTGAGTACAGAAACCACACCAACTCTAAACTGCATGCTTACTGTATACGTAGACACACAACGTTCTCCATCTACAAAACTGCGAATTTTCTCAACCAGCCTTGATGTCTGTTGTCCTTCTCCCTTCCGAACCTTTCATCGTCTCACAACTCCCCTTTACCGGCCATGAAAAAGATCTCTTATACACGTATTCCCGATGACAACTATCATAGTTTAGAAAGCTTTCAATGATATATTTGCTTTGGGTATAATATACAGATTGCTGTTTTGGACTAATACTTTTTCCGGCGCTAATAACAAATATGTATGTTACCATGTGTGTGTATGTATGTGTGTACGTACACACACACACACATACACACACACACACATACATACGCGCGCACGCACACACACACACACACACACAAACATACACGCATACAAGGGTCTGCTGAAAAGTTCATAGGCTGACCAAAATATTTTCATGGAATGTGACCAAATGAGGTTTATTTTTCAACATAGTGCTCCCTTGTGGTGAACACATATGTCATCAGTGTTGCGGTGCTTGGACCCCATTGGTGAAGAATCTTTTCTCCTGTTGGACAAGAAGTCGTCAACAGCAAATATAACGTCATCATTACTGCAATACTGGTTCCGAATCAAGTATTTTTTTTGCGTTGGGGAACAGGATGAGAGTCGGCAGGGGCCAAATCAGAAGAATAGGGAGTGTGATCAACCAGTTCAATGCCACAGTAACGCACAATAGCCATTAAACCCAAGAACTTTTGCGCTGGAGCACAAGACCTCTTTCGTCAGTTTTCCTCGGTGCTTGGTCTTAGCCTTTCGTAACTGCCCCAATATGTTGGCAAAATACTCTTCATTGTTGGTGTGCCCTTCTTAAAGATAGCCAGTAAACACAATGCCTTTTTTTCATCCCGCAAAACAGACCATCGACTCTCCCGCAGTTAAAATGATCTTGGCCTTCTTTGGAACAGGGAAGGAGGGTTTTTTCCACTGCATCGATTGTCTCTTTGACTCTCGCTCATCTTGGGTTAGGAAATATTAACGAGCCCAATATTCAGTTGGTACTTTTTTATAGACCTCGAAAGAGTGTAAGGCAAAATCGACTCCGGCGGCATTTGAACCCAGAACGTAAAGACGGACGAAATGCAGCTTAGCACTTTGTCTAGCGTGCTAACAATTCTGTCAACTCACTGTCTTAAGGTTAGGGTTAGGATTAGGGTTAACAATGATCTGAAGTTATATGCAAAAGATGACAAGGATCTGAAAGGGCTACTAGTAACTGTGAAAAAATTCAGCGATGACATCAATATGGAATTTGGTCTTGACAAATGTACAAAAGCTCCATTCAAACGTGGTAAACTGACAGCTAATTCCACGACCCAACTTCAACTTGAAGGTACATCAATCAAGGACTTGGATCAAGAATGTTTTATAAGTATCTCGGGGTGCACGAAAGGAAAGGGATTCAACACGGATCAATGAAAGTGAAGATCGGGAAAGAGTATTATAGACGTGTCAGAATGGTCCTAAAAATTGAACTAAACTCTCAGAATAGTGTTCGCTCTCTTCCCATTATCCACACAACTGAATAATACTAAGAAAGGGTATAACATCTTTGACCAGAAAATTAATCATCTGCTCTATATGGATGATCTAAAACTGTTTGCCAAAAACGAGAAAGAATTAGAAGAGCTCCTGAATATTGTCAAAGAATTCAGCTCTGATATAGGTATGGAATTCGGATTTGATAAATGTGCAAAGGCTACTTTCAAGGCAGGATAGTTCATAAAGGCAGAATACATAGATCTTGATACTACCACAGCTATTCGAAACCCAGACCAATCCGAAGTATACAAATGTCTGGGAATCAATGAAAGTGATGGTATCCAGTACTCTAAAATGAAAGAGAAAATCCACAAGGAATGTTACCTATAGGTAAGAATGGTCCTAAACTCAGAATTAAATGCTGCTAACAGAATTAATGCGACCAATTCTTTGGCCAAACCAGTAACCACATGTAGCTTCGGTATCATTAAGCGGAGTCTCACTGACATGCAGAATATGGACGGAAAGATCTGTAAAATCCTTACAAGGTACCGAATGCACCGTCCAAAATCAGGTGTAGACAGGATTTATCTCTCAAGAAAAATAGGTGGAAGAGGCCTGATACAGCTTGAACAGTCCTTCAAATCAGCAATAATAAACATAGAAACGTACTTTAATACAATAAGTGCCGTGTTTTTACGAACTGCACTAAAGCATGAAGATTCCAAGCAAGCTTTGGTCATGAAGCTTAGTAAGAAATTTAAAATGTCTCTTGGCCTACAGGTTAACAATAAGAATGACCAAAGATGCCCAAATACTGACAGACCTACCATTGCTTCTCATGATTTAGAAATTAACAATCAGAAAGACCAACGAAATTCAAATAGTGACAAACCTATCACTGATGCAAAAAAAAACATCAAATAAAATGCAAACAAGGCTTGCATGAATAATATCGAAGACAACTAGAAATGCGAACTCCTGCATGGAAAATACCTTCACCGCCTGTCCAAGCTAGATATTGATCAAAATCTAACACACCAATGTCTACAAGGGACAGGTCTGAAAAGGGAAACAGAAGGTTTTGTTATTGTAACGCAAGATCAGAGCTTACCTACCAGAAACTACTATGCAAACGTCCTTAAAGATGGATCTGACCCCTCGTGCAGAATTTGCGGAAAATTTACAGAGACAATTGGTCATGTCGTTTCTGGCTGCCTAGACCTCACTGAAAAGGAGTACCTCATAGGACATGATGGATTAAGGCAGTGGATCCACTGGAACGCTTGTAAATACTACAAAATTAAATTCCATGACAAGTGGTACAGACACTATCCAGAGGCTGTAGTAAATGGCGAGTGTGTCACCATCTTTTGGAACTTCCCAATACAAACAGAGAGAAAAGTTGACTCCGATCGACCAGACATTGTGATCAAGGACTACAGCAGAGGAACTTGTCTGTTAACAGATATGTCTGTCCCACAAGATCAAAATGATGATGATGATGATGATGATGATGATGATGATAATAATAAAAAAATGCAAGCTGTGTGGGATTTTAACATTCAGACTGACAGAGTAATAGAAGCTAGACAGCCTGATTTGGTAGTAGTAGATAAAGAGAATAGAAAGTGCCAAATAATTGACTTTACAGTCCTAAATGATGAAAAAATTAATATGAGAAGTATAGAAAAAAATAGCAAAGTACCAGGACCTAGCTATTGAATTACAGAGACTATGGAAAGTGTGGGTAAAATGTATCCCAGTAGTTATAGGGGCATTAGGAACTTTCCCTACAGATTTGAAAAGATGGACAAAGAAAATAGGCATAAAACCCAGTTCAATACAGCTGTAGAAAACAGTGTTATTTAGGGACAGCTAGGATACTTAGGAGGGTTCTTGGCATCTAAGGTTACTTGTTGTAGCCTGATGTTAGGATTCTTTTCTTTTCCAACAGTCTGATCTATTGAATGTATATGACTAATAATGATGATGATGATGATAATAATAATAACAACAACAACAACAACAACAACAACAATAATAATAATAATAATAATAATAATAATAATAATAATCCTTTCTATTATAATCACAAGGCCTGGAATTTGGTGGGAGGGAGTAAGTCGATAACATCTACCCCAGTATTCAACTGGTACTTAATTTACCATTTTGATTTTGATTTTGTCTTGACGAGTTCGAAAAACGAACGAAAGCGTTAATAAAGAATTATCGGTGCTGGTTTGTTTACGTTACAGTAACTTATCGGTTCAGTAAAAATAACGGAGTGCTCGAGTAAACTACTTTATTTGAAATACTACATTTAAGTCATGTATTGAGACTAGTCCTACAAGGTTAAAGAAGTAAAAGAATAAAAGAACAATCCTTCATGGAAGAGACAAATGACTTGGCAATTACTGTTATCGCTTTTTCGCTTACTCAATTTCCTCACAAAAAGGAATAATTAAATAGAAACACTCCAATATTGAGATAGTCACACCCACACACACATACAGATAATACTTTGAGACACACGACAGCACATGTGACACAGTCAAGAGTTGATTGAGAAGTGAAAATATGTTGTTGGTTTACTTATAGTTCGAACAATACATAACGTGTCACTAGATCACGTTGACAATGAAGTTATTGTTTTCTGAGTGTCGTATTTATTTTCTTCTATTAGAAAAGATAAAATGCGTTGAAATATTTCTGAAATATTACAATGTTTTTCATTTTACTTAATTTTTATGAATAAATCTTTCGTTGAAAACTTCTCCTAATTAGTTTCGTTTAAAGGTCTCTTTATAATTCTCGGAGCGTAGGCCCGTTTATACTGTTAATAATAACTGGAAGGCAGCAAGCTACTAGAATCATTATTACACCGCGAAAAATGCTTAGCGGCATTTCGTTCGTCTTTACGTTTTCAGTTTAAATTCTGCCGGTGTCAACTTTGCCTTTCATTCTTTCGGCATCGATAAAGTAAGTACCAGTTGAGCACTGGGGTCGATGTAATCCATTGACCCGTTTCCTCGAAATTTCAGGCCTAGTGCCTATAGCAGAAACGAATAACAGCTGGAAAGTAGCAAGCTAGTACAATCTGGGATCGTGTTATTAATTTGATCTCTTTTCCAAAATTTCAGACTTTGTGCCTATAGTAGAAAGAATTATTATTAGTAGCTGGAACCGAAAGCGGCGAACTGGCAGAATCATTAGCATAGCGGGCAAAATGTTTAGCGGCATTTCATCCGTCCTTAAGTTCTGAGTTTTATTTCCACTGATGTCGACTTTACCTTTCATCCTTTCGGAATCGATAAAATAAGTACCAGATGAGTACTGGGGTCGATGTAATCGACTTACGTGAAACTGCTGGCCTTACACCAAAATTTGAAACCAGTAATGGTTGGAACCTTTAAGAGAGTAAACAAGTAAAGAGATATGAAAACTACCATGAGGTTTCAAATATTAATCGTGCCTTAATCTTGTCTGAGAGCTGTAGTTATAAGAGATAGAATTTATTGGATATTACCTGCTATTTTCGCAAGTCTTTCGCGGGCAGTGCATTTCGCTAATGTTCAACTCGAACAGTTTAAGGTGACGGCTGTAAGGGGAGGGACGACTGTAAGGGGAGGGACGACTGTAAGGGGAGGGACGACTAAAAACTGTCTGCTGGGGAAAAAATTACATATATATTATATTCATATATATAATATATATGTATATATATAATATATATATAATATATATAAAATATAATATGTATATAATATATATTATATATATATAATATATATATAGATAATATAATATATAATATATATATATAATATATATAACATATATAACATATATATATAATATACATATATATATATAATATATATATGTAATATATATATATAATATATATG
>NC_068989.1:10661778-10663660 GCF_001194135.2 Octopus bimaculoides
ATATATATATGATTTATATAATATATATATATATATATATATATGTAATATATATGTATATGGAATATATATATGTAACATGATATATATATATATATTATATATATAATACGATATATATATATGATTTATATAATATATATATATATATATAATATATATATACATATGTAATATATATGTATATGGAATATATATATATATATATATATATATATATATATATATATATATATATATATATGCATATATATGCATGCGTGTGAGCGTGTATGTGTGTATACATGAGTTCATGTATTGTATATGTGTATTTATGTATTGCATATGAAAGAACTTTTTATGTATATAACATTATTTGAACTTTTGCAGATGAAGAGTCTTGTCGCAGCCAAATCAGAATTCAAAAGAAACAAGGAAAAGTTAAGCAAACTCTATGAGAAATATATTGATATATTGAACACTACCTTCCCGTGTATGATAAATCACCTTACCTCCGAAGATATCATAGCAAATGCTGCCAAAAACATCCAAGAAACACAGAACGCATTAAACGATACTCAATGCACCATTATTTTTACAGGTATGTGCAATTTATGATTTTATTTACTGTCTAAATCTCATGCAACTATAAAGTTTCGTCTTTAGCACTTAGATAAGCCTTAGTTGGTGGTACGCTCTCCTGCCTTGCTGTCTGAAACTCAGATTCGTTTTTCAATTGACTAATAAATTACAGAAAATAAAATTCTCACTTCCCACCCCATTGAAGGAAATGGTACTGATAAACTGTTGAGGGATAACTCTTATCACAAAAGAAAGATGAAAGATAGAAACTCTAATATGTAGGTTAAATGTGTTTTTAAATCTTTATGTATATTTAATTCAATAGGGTTACATCAATGATGCTGTTACTGCACCTTTTGTTGGAATAGCCCACAGTCGAGCTTGATTCGTTTGAAAGCACATACATTATTTTAAGCTTTATAAGAACGCGAAAAACGAATAAAGAATAAGTGGAAGAAGTTAAAGGGTTACAATTAAATTGGAATTGAGACCATTAAGTCCATGATCTCAATCCAGTAATCGCCTCATTACTTTATGTTCTGGATTCTGTTCCAGTGGAGATTGACTAAGACTTCCATCATTTACAGTCATATACTGAGGTCGGCTTAAAGGAATATTTGTTTCCCTCTAACACCTGGTCATGCGCCAATGTTAGAAATCATTATTGAATTACCATCAATACATGTTAGTGACAGGGAGAAAAGATAACACAGATAAGAAACAAGTCAACGAGGATTTCGTGCAGGGGGGGCAAGGATTCAGTTGAGTGTTTAATATGGTGAGGCACGAGACTGAAGAGACCGGAAGGAATTAGTTGCCCTCTGCAACCTGAAAGATATTTCCTCATCCAGGGAGCAAGAACGGCTGAGCGTGCTGCCCAGGTAGACAAACTTGTCTACTACCTTCAGAATTGTTCCTTCAACCAAGATAGCTGGTTTCACATATGGATTTCCTGGTGCAGGCTGGAACATTACAACAGTCTTGTCCAGGCTAATGCTGAGTCCAAATGCCTTGCAAGAAGCAGAAATGCAATACATGAGTATTGCATGTCATCCACTGTATGAGTGACTAAGTCACAGTCATCTGCATAAAGGAGGTCACGAATAATAGACTGGAGAACCTTTGAATTGGCAGCAAATCGGCGAAGATTAAAGAGGCGGCCAGAAGATCGATATCTGACATATATTCCCAGAGAGCTAACCTTAGCAAAAACATGAGTAAGAGCAGCAGCAAAGTACAAAGAAAAGAGAGTTGGGGCAAGGATGTCACCCTGCTTGACACCATTCTCTACAGGGTATATACATATATATATATATATATA
>NC_068989.1:10663670-10685960 GCF_001194135.2 Octopus bimaculoides
GAGAGAGAGAGAGAGAGAGAGAGAGAGAGAGAGGGAGAGAGAGAGAGAGAGAAAGAGTGAGAGACATTATACACTTGCACGCGCGCGCGCACAGGCACAGGCACACACACACACACACACACACACACACACGTTCACACACATACATAAATATATGCATGGCTTTTTATTGTTCATTTTTTTACATGCTTCTCTTTGCTTCTGACAGGTGAAACTGGAGCTGGTAAAAGTACCCTGTTAAATGTTATATTAAGAGATTCGGTGTTACCCCATCATGCAATTAGTTGCACATCCACTATCTGTATGATCAAGTACGGAGAAAAAAGACATATGAAAGTCAGATATAATAATGGTCAAGTGAAAGAATTTGATATTGAAGACAACGAAGAATCACGAACAAAAATAGAGGACGCTTTGTTTCAACGAGCCGACCGTGAAAAAGGTTCTGATATCAGATCTGTTGAATTACAACTTCCCAGTCAAATTTTAAATGTAAGATATTTTCTCTTCAATTTACACATTAGCATAATTTGATTTGCATTTTGTGTCATAATGGTACGTTCCCTATTTTAATAGAAAACTAAATTGGGCGCATTGGATGAAAGTTATTGAAAAATATTAGAAAAAATTGTGATAGCTCTTGATGGAGGTGTGTGATTTTATACTAGATGCTGTCTATAATATAAATCATCTGAAGATGTAGATTTATTCAAATTTTAGAACGGCATATATTTAAACTTTATTTGGAGTTTGGAGATTGTCGACTGCTGCTAAAATCTGATGTTTTGTGAATATAACAATCTTATAGAACAGGTTTCTCGCGAATGAATAATGACCTAGAATTTTTCACTTTCAAAGCTGTTAATGAGTTTAGAGTATGCTGTTCTTTTTCCTAAGACTAAGTTGCGTTTGAGTTTTGATGTTACTAAACATCCAAATTGTCAAATATCTACTGAAATATCTAGTGATATCCAGATTGTCAAATATCTACTCAAAGTTCTTGTGAAGGCTGTCAATGTTGGAATAAAGTGGAGAGGTGCAAATATTATCAATGGGTAATACTTTTATTTGAAATTGAATGCGGACTAGAATCTTATGTCATCTGAACTGGATCAAATTAAGAAAACTTTAAGATCAACAAAGAAGAGAAAAAGGATATAAATGAGGTTCATGAAGAACGAAGAACAAAAGTTTTGTGCGAGTATAGTTGTAGCTTTAGAACAATTTCATTAATCCAAACCCTATTCTTTATGTGAAAAATACTTGATGAGAACGTTTGCATAATGGCAGTATCAAAAAATTAGTTTTTGTATTTAGTTCAATAAAGAAACATTTGCTTCTCAGTACAAGGCATAGCAATTTTTAAAATGGTAAGGATTTATATAAACAATGTTATTAATTGTGTAATTGAAAACCAAGGAAATGCTAAGATGCTTTTCTGAAACAGATGGTGTATTTATTCTCTAAATTTATAAAAAAAATTAAATCTAAGTTATTTCACAAACACACTGGAAAGGTAAGTTTTCACAGATGTGCAATTGTGTATTGTTGTTTGACCGCTGGTCAACACTATTCTACCAAACCAATGTCAAGTGTATTTTTAATCGGGTGCGTATTTTAACGCATCCTTTTCTTTTAAAAAAATTGGCCGGGCGTAATATGAGGGAAGGTTTAGTTGATAATTGCAGCGGATCGAGTGGTGGTGTATAAGATCCCTCGTTGGTCTGTACAAATATAAGTACGAAGGAAATGTGCCTTGACTCAGGCATAAAATAAGGTAGCAGTTATTAATGTTTTTATATGATTCGTGTGCATAAATTCTGATACACTTGTCACTTAACCTTTTTTTCAGTGTGGTTTGATTTTTGTTGATACTCCTGGAATTGGGGAAAACGATGCAATGGAAGAAATTCTTACGAATTTTATACGAGAGCATCAGATTCAAGGGTTTATATATGTCGTAAAAGTCGATGGAGCAGCCGGTGGAATCCAAGAAGACAGGGTAAGAAAGGTTTACTAAATTATGGAGACTCATTACAACAGTGAGAAAACCTGTGGTTATACTTGTGCCGGGTCAAAAGTCTGCTGGATTTTATATACCGAAGTGTTAGTGATCCTGAGTAATCTAAAAGGAAAAAAAAACAAACAAACTATATATAATCGATAGCTTTGATATTTTTCAGTTATCTATACTAATTTCTTTTTTAAACACAGTCGGATTCTGTAGTATTACATTATAATTTAATGCAGTATTGTTCTGGTTAAATACTAACGCAGCTCTCGTAACGACGTTGGTCATTTTGATAATATAAAGCAGTGAGTTACTTTATAAGAATAATGTGGCGGGCTGTCCATCAGTCGGATACGACTTATTCGATGCTTTGTATATCTTTGGGTTTCGAATATGAAATTTTATTATTTTTTTTTTTTTGCTTTTTACTTGTTTGAGTCATTAAATTACGGCCATGTTTGAGCACTCTCTCGAAGGGTTTAGTCGAATAAATCGACTCCAGTGCTTATGTTTGAAACTCATTCTGTCCGTATTATTTTGCTGAACCGCTAATTTACGGAGACGCAAACAAACTAAGACCGGTTGCCAAGCGGTGTTAAGGACAAACACAAACACAGACACACATGCACACACACATACATACACAGCGGGTTTCTTTCAATTTTCATCTACCATTCGCAAATCTTTAGTCAGCTGAGAGCTATAACAGAAGACAGTTGCCCAAGGAACCATGCAGCGGGACTGAACACGAAAACATGTACTTCACAAATTGTATCGAAATATCTCCTAATGGCAATTTATATAAATTGAATATTGTAGTCTTGTTGTTGTTGTTGTTGTTGTTGTTGTTGTTGTTGTTGTTGTTGTTGTTGTTGTTGTTGTTGTTGTTGTTGTTGTTGTTGTTGTTGTTGTTGTTGTTGTTGTTGTTGTTGTTGTTGTTGTTGTTCTTCTTCTTCTTCTTCTTCTTCTTCTTCTTCTTCTTCTTCTTCTTCTTCTTCTTCTTCTTCTTCTTTCAGTTACTACATATTGAAGACTTGTCCTATAATTTATTGACATTGCTGAAGCTATTTAGAAAATATCATACTTCCCATTTACTATCACCTAAATGTAGGGCCTTTGTACTAAGTTAAAAACATCATATTTTTCTACTGCTACCTTAAGGCAAACATTTAGAACTCGTGGCAGTTTTTATAGTATTAAGCACAAGAAAGACATTTTTCTTTTGAAATGTTGTTCGTTGTATCAGGCAGATAGATAAATCTTTTAAAGTTAGCTTATGATTATAGTTTCAGGTCACTAACCTTTTCAATAATTCTTCATTATAAGATATTTTTTAAACTATTAAATTAAATATATATTTTATTGTCGTATTCTTTTCTTCAAACAGATTTTGAAACTAATGAAAATTGTAATTGAGAAACAGAATTACTCAAAATCAAACCATACAGAAACGTGTTTGTACGACACGGCAACAACATTGTTTGTCTTTAATCGCTGGGACTTAGTGTCTGATGAAGACAAGATACATGTGCGGGATTACGTTGAAAAACGACTGAAGAAATGCTCTCCAAACATAGATGACAATGAAATTATGTTCATGTCAGCGACATCTGTGATGCGGCAGTTAGAAAACGGCTTTGTTACTACACCTTACACAGAACTTATTAAAGGGATCAGGCAAATGATGGAGAAAACCGCATTCATTATTTTAAAACGATTCTACAGGTAGACTATAATTCTTATTCCAATTTAAAATTATATTTTGATATAACTTGACACCAACATTATTCAAAATAATATGGATTAACTTAACTATTTTAAAGATGCTTGTCATTAAACGAGTGTTAGAATAATGGATGTTAAATTCCCTGTAGCAAAACAGCAGTATCTATTTTATAACTTTTATTCAATTATATATACGAGTTTAAATATACAATACTTGGAAACTTTTAAAAGGGTCACGCACAGTACCCTTCCATTTCTTACTAAGCCAAAAAGCTAAAGAAGATAAAAAATAAATAAAATATAATTGATTGTAGCTGCAATGACGCACCTATTGGTATTGATTGTTCCTGTTTTCGGATGCATGATAAGCAACTTTCCACCTATTATCTAACTTTTCACAAAACAGGTCACTCATTCTTGGACAAAGAATACGCAAGGAAAAGAAATATAAAATTAATATTCAAATAATTCACTTCATTTCCGTTATCGTTATTTTACGTAAAAAGTATTTTACGGAAAAACATATTTAAATATAAAACGAATATTTCGTTGCTCTACATCTTTATCAAAGACAATATTTTCACTCTACGACTTTTTTTTTTCAAACAGGTGGCTAAATTACATGGTTTCTAGGAGTCTGCATCATTACAAGACGTTATTCAGTGGAGCTGACTTCTCTGAATATCAGCTGAAACAAAAGTTTCGGGAAACTGAGAGGAAATTGAATATTTTAGAGGCAAATTCTAAAGAGATCTTTCAGGAATTACGTAAGAATATCGATGATAAAGAGGCAGAGTTGAACGAGAATTTATCAGAATACCTTCAGTCCGAAATGATATGGGCTGAAATAACTAATTTGACTGAATCAGAAATGGAATTCGTAAGCAATTTTGTCTCTTATTCTTAATTCTTAATGTTTTCTTAAGCTTACACAAGAAATGATCACGTTTTTTATCTTTAAATGATGAGTAACAAGTTCTCAAGATTCTATCACTCATTTGAAATGTAAAGTTTTACAACATATGTATACGTGCACACACACACACACGCACACACAAACACGCACGCACACGCGCGCACGCACACACACACACACACACACACACACACACACACACATCAACAGCATATAGTGCCAAGTCTGTGTGAAAGTATGTTTTGGTGAAAAGACGGAATTAGTAGAAACGATTCAAAATGCTTTGCCTCTAGTTGAGCTTTTGTATGTCTTGTATCGAAATCCTGCCGGAGG
The DNA here is from genome assembly GCF_001194135.2 of Octopus bimaculoides. NCBI lineage: Eukaryota > Metazoa > Mollusca > Cephalopoda > Octopoda > Octopodidae > Octopus > Octopus bimaculoides. The sequence continues at coordinate 10,668,656 of NC_068989.1, forward strand.
ACAAGGGACAACGTTGCTCATTCTCCTAGGAGATGGTGAAAAAAAAAACGAAAAAGAAGGTTCACGTTAAATACTAGAGGAAATCCATGCACGAAAGTGTGGAAAGTATCATTAACATCACCAGCAGATGTATTCCTCCTCCTCCTCCTCCTCTATCCCCGTCTTTCATATTCTTCCTTTTCTTTTTCTTGTGTAAAACTAATTTCCTTCATATTTCAGGCAAGACAAATGCAGAACTTTGATTCGGTCGTATCCAACTTATACAACACAAAGATTATCGATGCTATCTCTGAATATACTCCAATAAATCAAGAAATTAATCAACTCAAGGACAAATTGATGCTGACAATCAAGAAGAAGACATTCCTTCTCCAAGAGGAACTAAGTATTATTGAACTGGAAATGGTAAGGATTCTCTCTATTTTGGCTTTCTATCTCGCGTATCTCTGTTCCAATTCTAAATTTTTTACTGTTAAAAATATGTTATTCAATAATGATACAACGCCGCTAAAACTCTAAGTTAAAAGGCCAAGTAGTCCAGAAACACTTGAAGCAATGCATCGGTTCCGAAGCGTTTGTCACTGTTCGATGCAATGCTGCCTTTTAACACCGCCGTCTTGTTTTTTTTCTTCCTCTCTTCCCCACCTGCACATTCTGTAGCACCATCTTTCGTCACCAGTGATGACCTTCGAAAATAGGTCCAGATCAACTTCCAACTGTTTCAGTTCATGACACGCATTCAGGCGTGACTGCTTTTGATCTTCCGTCAGCAAGTGAGTCACGAATTTTTGCTGCAACTCTTTTCATTCGGAATTCCTCGCTTAAAAATTCTTTGCCAGGAGCTCCACGAGACACCAGTGATATTAAGTTCGTCAATTGTTCGGTGATGGCTCTCCAAGATTAGTTCATGAATTTTCATGATGTTTTCATGCGTTCGGGAGGTCGACGGTCGCCCTGAATGAGGTTGGTCTTCAAGCGGCAATTGACCATTTCTAAAGCGGGAAAGCCACTCGCAAAGTTATGTTTTTCTCGTGGCAGCGTCCTTGTAAGCTGTTTGAAGCATGACAACTGTTTCGGCCTCCGTTTTCCTCTTTAACCTGGCTAAGGTGTGTGAGTGCAAGCGTGTGTGTATGTGAGGTTAATGCGTGCGCGTGTATGTGTGTGTATGGTGGTGGTGGGGGTAAGTGTATGTACGTCTATGTATGCATGGGAATACATACATGCATATACATATATATACACAGACATGTCCATACATATATAAAAGTTAAAGTTAAAATACAGTTGTTATTTTAAGACAAGTGTAAGAATAAGAACGGAACACCGACGATACACAGCTGCTGTTGATTGAGAACCCGTACGTATTGTGAGATATTCAGAGTCTCCGTATATCCGTGCATTTGGACATCTACACCTACGAAACTTTGTACAGCTGAGTCTAATGTAATATGTAACTGAGTCCAAATACTATTGAATGCATGTAACTCCTTGCGTACGTACAAACTACAACCTCCTTGATTATCATGTGTGGGTCTCAACGCCATTCTGTGCCCTCCAAAGTTCCTCTCCGGGGATCGGCTACCAAATGTTATTATACAGTATACAGTAGGACTTATGTATGTATTTATGTATGTATGTATGTATGTTTGTATGTATACATGCATCTGTGTGGTGTAGGTCTACGTTTGTTAATTGCTGAAATGTATATTTCTAGGATAACTTTTATTTTTGTTGTTGCTTTTGTTTTCAGGATTCCAAGGACATGGGGATACTAAATGTTAACAATCGACGTGGTAGCAACTTCAGTATTTGCAGTTGGCATCTTCCCATGGCGCCTCCTAAAATTCCTTCTACAGTATTGGGTAAATTGGCTTTGTCCGCGAAAAGACTGTTGACGAAGCATAACAGCAAAAATGCTTTACGGAAACAAGTTCAAAGAGGAAGCAAGGATGCATTGGATAGTTTTATACGGGAAAATAACTATATAGCTTGTCAGCTTGAACCGATACGAAATTATTTGGAAAAGGCTGAGGTGTGTATACCGAAGCTTATTGAAAGCAATAAAAGTTTCATCGCAGAATTAAAAGAGAATCATTTGAAACATAAACTAGAGAAAGAAAAGTACATAGAAGCACTGAATAAAATATTAGAACTTCAGGATGAAATTGCCCATTTTGGTTACCAGAATACTTTCAATCAAAAGAAAGCACTTGAAAAATTGATAAACATCCAAAGTTTAGCTCCGTCATTTACAAATTCTATTGGAGATTCTGGAATTGTTGTTGATACTAATCGGCGTGTGCCGCAGAGTTTGTTTGCAGAAATGATTCCGGCAGCTTTATGTGACACTGAAATTACAATCCGGAAATACTTTAGGCACCTTGAAATTCCGAGTCTCTATTCTGAAATAGAAAAACTTTCGTAAGTGAATTCAAACCTATTTTTCTCATGTAATAACCAAATAACCACTCTCTCTTTCTTCATACATATATATATGTAGAAGGTTGAAAAGGAACACATGAGTTGATATATATGGAAAAAAGTCAAGGTAGAAAATGTTAAAATAATTTTATAAAAAACATTTCAGTACCGGTTTCAGTCTTCTTCTTCTTCTTCTTCTTCTTCTTCTTCTTCTTCTTCTTCTTCTTCTTCTTCTTCTTCTTCTTCTTCTTCTTCTTCTTCTTCTTCTTCTTCTTCTTCTTCTTCTTCTTCTTCTTCTTCTTCTTCTTCTTCTTCTTCAACGACCTCGAACCCACAAGAGTAAACAAGAGAGACAGAAACAGGCAGAAACAAAGAAAATGCCACTTGTATTTGAAAACTATGCAAATATTCTTTTGAAAAAACTTTTCTTTTAATTTTTCCAAAATTTAATTGTATTCCATACTTACAGTTGAAAAAGTCTCAATGACTGAAAATAGTACTGAAATGTTTTTTATAAAATTATTTTAGCATTTTCTACCTTGACTTTTGCCATATATATATAACGTGTGTGTGTATGTGTATATATACACACAAATGCAAATATAAATAATTGTCTATATATCTTGTGTCTTGGGAAGGTCATTAAACCACTAACAAAAAACACACGCACTGGTTCAATATCACTTTTTTTTTTTAGTCAATCGTTTAACTAACTAACTAACTAACTAACTAACTAATTAGCTAACTAATATATCGCTAGTTTAATGTGTTGGTTAAACAATCAATCTGTTGTTTGCCAAAGTCCTTTCATCGCTAATCGCGACCTCATCAGTGACATGCCTCTTCTCTTCAACGTTTGTTTCGCGTGTGTCTGAGAATTAGTTTTATACCTGTGCATATGTATGTGGCTTAGTGGTTAGGGTTGTTGGACTCATGGTCGTAAGATTGTGGTTTCGATTCCCCGACCGGGTCATGCGGTGTGTTCTTGAGTAAAGCATTTCATTTCACGTTGCTCCGATTCACTCAGCTGGCAGACATAAGTAATCCTGCGATGGACTGGCGTCCAATCCAGTGGAGAATAGATCGACCCCAGTACGCAAGTGGTACTTAATTTATCGACCCCGAAAGGATGAAAAGCAAAGCTGACCTCAGCGGATATATATATATATATATATTTATATAAGGGCATTACTATACATGAATGCCTCACGCTAAGAGGGACTCTAAGGTCAAACTACCATAATAAACACATTTTTACCGAACGCGAGGAAATGCAACTCTCAAAGCTTGCCCCTTAAAAACAGACTAAACTATAGATCATGATTTCGAAGTTACTGCAGTATTATGCAACTTCTACTCGTCAGTATAGTATGGTCAAGACACATAATATATATATATATATATATACATATCCTGCTTTTATGTATGTGGCTGTGTAGTACACACGAATTCGTATCTAGAATCCTGCAAACGAAATACGAAAAAGAATTAAGTATAATATATATGTATAATCATTGCTGTGTGGTGAGGAGTTTGCTTCCCAACCACATACTTATGGGTTCAGTCCTAGGGCGTGACACCTTCGGCAAGTGTCTTCCTCTATAGCTCTGACCGACCAAAGCCTTGTGAGTGGATTTCGTAGAAGGCAACTGAAAGAAGCCCAACGTCTATCTATCTATCTATCTATCTATCTATCTATCTATCTATCTATCTATCTATCTTTGTGTGTATGTGTGTGTATGCGTGCGTGTGTTTTTGCGTCTGTATTTGTCTCCCTGCATCCATTGACAATCGGTGTTTGTGTGTTTAAGTCCCCTAAGCTAGCCATTCGACGAAAGAGACCGAAAGAATAAGTACCAGGTTTAAAAGCGAACAGGTATTAGGTTTGAACCATACTACTAAAGATTTTTCAAGGCGGTGCCCCAACATGGCCGCAGGCTAATGTCTGAAACAAGTAAACTATAAAAGATATATATATATATATATATATATATAGCTCTCTCTCTATATATATATATACATGCGCACGCACGCACACACGCGCGCGCGCATAAATACACACACGCACCATTAGTTCGACAATAGATAAGTACGGGTTTACTCGAATTTTTCATATCTAATCCAGAATTGTTGCATGCTTGCTGTTCTCGTTTGTAGTCTTTGTCTCTCTTCTGGGGATTTCATTTTAACATGGACCAAAGGGTCCCTTAATATTTTGATGATTTCGGTATCAAGAGATTCATCTCTGGAGACAGGGCTTTCTTTAACTCTTTTAACTCCTTTACTTGTTTCAGTCATTTGTATGTATGCATGTATGTATAAACAAAATTCAAAATTCGATAGGGTGTTTAATATATTACTAAAAACATAGCCATTGCGCTAAAACCACAAATTAGAATTAAAAAATTAAAATACACACGGCGGATGCAATAAATGTAGCAGAAACAGGCTTACCTTGCTCTCCCTACCTCTCTGTCTGTCTGTCTGTCTCTCATTTAAGATACAGGTTGACTTCTCTGCCTGTTTTTCAAATAGCGACCATAAACAACATTATGTGTCTGAAGGAAGAGAAACCGGATCTACTTCAGGGTGTAGTTTTATATTTGATACCTACGTGTATGATTTTTCATACAGAACGCGAAATCAATTGATTCCGAAATATACACATTCCTTACTTTTGTATTACATGCAAGGTAAGCCTATTTCTGTTAAACTTATTGCATCCGCCGTGTGTATTTTAATTGTGAGTAATTTGTGGTTTTAGAGCGATGGCTCTGTTTTTAGCAAGGGGTATGTTAAATACCCTTATTATTGATAATGGTAATAATACTTATTTAATTTTATATATATATATATATATATATATATATATGTATATGTGTGTACAAATATGTATATATGTGTCACAGCTGGAGAGAGAGAGAGAGAGAGAGAGAGAGAGAGAGAGAGAGAGAGAGAGAGAGAGAGAGAGAGAGAGAGAGAAGGAGAGAGAGAAGTGGAGAGAGATCAAGGGAAAGAGGTAGAATGAGAGAGAAAGTGAGAGACAGACAGACAGACAGAGAGAAACAAAGGCTGTGATAGAGGGAGAGCGAGAGAGACAGAGATAAAGAAAGGGTGAGATAGAGATAGAGATAGATAGATAGATAGATAGATAGATAGAGATTGAGAGAGAGAGAGAGAGAGAGAGAGAGAGAGAGAGAGAGAGAGAGAGAGGGAGGGAGAGGGGCTGCAGTGGGATTTGAACTCACAGCTCCGAAACCCACAACAAGTAAATAATATCTCAGCGCATTCTGTACGACGTCGTACCTACTGACCGTGAACGGTTTTACCTACTGACTGTGTACACATTCTATCGTGTACATGCATGTATACAGTATAGTTATTGAACACCAAAGCAGCTTATTATTATTATTATTATTATTATTATTATTATTATTATTATTATTATTATTATTATTATTATTATTATTATTATTATCATTATTATTATTATTATTAATATTATTATTATTATTATTATTATTATTATTATTATTATTATTATATATTTATTTTCTTATTTACAGATACCTGCACCACGAATCCCTTGCAAAAGTCATACAAGCTATGAAAGGAGACGAACCAGTTCCAGTTATTTTGTTTGATGAACGTTTATTCCCGCTCAGATGGCGAACTAACAATATTACTCAACGAAAGCGGATACCTGTTGAGTCTTACAGTGTCTTCATCAGAAATATAGCTTCCGGGCTAGTTTACATTCACTCCCACGGGCTCGTCCATCCTGAAGTATCTTTGGACAGTGTCATGGTGAGTGTTAAGACCTCTATGTAATATTCCCTTACTTCTTTCACCGTATTTTGCTGGTTATCTGATGCCGACCAAAGCCTTATGAGTGGATTTGGTAGACAGAAACTGAAAGAAGCCCATCATATATATATATATATATATAATTTAGAGAATAGATTATTTTAATGATTATTACTTTGTATTTTATCATAGTTCTTTTTAGTGTATTTACTTATTAAATTATTCTATATGTGACTGGATTTTCATGGATAAGTTCATGAACTGTCTGTTTGTTTCTCTGATTTAAGTATTTGATTAGTTATTGTTAAGAAATGTAATGTGGGAATCGTGAAATATAAGTTGTTTTAATAGAAACAAACCCATTTATTATATATTTTCATTCTGTTTATAGGTTAATTGGCACCAACAAGTGAAACTTACCGGAATGGCATTACCACGTAAACTGACAATTGTAGATTCGGACCAACCGATTCAGGATATGGTGTATCTCGCACCAGAAGTTCTAAGAGGTGGAATATACGAATCACCAGCAGATGTGTTCGGTTTTGGTCTCTTGATTTGTGAATTGTACATAAAAAAGAGGGCATTTGGAGACAAAACTAGATTATCCATTTCCAGGTTTCTTAACGAGGTTGATGCTACTAATGTGGAATATTTTGAACTCATTCCTGATAACTTAAAGGGGATAGTGCCAAAAATGCTCTCAAGTTCACCGTCTGAAAGACTCACATCTAGTAATATTTGGAGAACTCTTGAAATCTAATCTGTTCTTGGCTACTATCATTACAAAATTACAGCACATTTATGTACACAGACGCGTATTTAATGTACATAGACATTTCAAAAGTAAATAGACACAATCAATTTTGAAAGATTTATTTCTAAAAACAAAATAGTGTCGTTTGATGCATTGAAATACTTAATCAAGTATTTATTAGACATGTTTTGTGCAGTTTTTAAATAATTTACGAATCGTACTTATGAACAGCGTCTGCACAGATAAAACGGTATATTGAGGGTCGTCTATTTACTTTTGAGATGTCTGTACACACACACACACATATATATATATATATATGCATGTGTGTGCATGCATAAACGAAAAATAGCATATACATACATAGACACACTGACGTAGTATACAGATATATTTGTGTGTGTTATCTAATGAAAACAGAATTGTGTAAAACAGAGAAATATCTCGAGAAGTTGACAATCATTATGTATATATATATATATATATATATATATAATCGTGCGTGTGTTTGTGTGTGTGTATATGTGAATGTGTATGTTTATAGTGAATGTGATTGTCATACGATGATTCGAAGAAAGAAGCCACGTCATAAAAGAACAGAAGCGACCCTATTGTTAATTTTAAAAATATATAATTCCGAAACTTGTTCGGTTTATATGACGTTGGGTAGACTACATAATACCAGGAAAAGTATATATCTTTGTCGGACTGTCTTTTCATAATGTGGACTGTGTGTGTCATCTTTTATACCAGAAAATTTTCGGATAGCTATTTTCGGATGCATAGTTAAACAAGTGATCTGTAAGTGCCTTTAACGATTTAATGCACATAAACTTTGCTGCTGTTAAACTATATGAATAGTGATATTTGAAGTTACTTTTGTAACTTTTTAAACCCAAGATTGGCTATTTATTTATGCTGTAATTAATAAACTTGATTCGTTCATGCACAAAAATACAAAATACAGTCACACACACCCATATACATACACATATACACGCACACATACACACGCACACACACACACACACCAACCAAACCCAGGAATATTCCTACAATATTAACATTCTGCTCAATATATATATTTGTGTATGTGTGTGCGTGCGTGTATGTGTGTATGTGTGTACGTGTGTGTGTGTATGTGCGTGTGCGTGTGTGTGTAAGTGTGAGTGTGTATATATATATTTACTGTTTTAGTAGCTTATACTCGAGGGCCGTGACGATGGTAGGATGTATATATGTATATAATGAGGGCTTCAATTCAGGAAATTGAATTAGACAAAATATAGAGGTTTCAGTAATAATGGGCAGCGGACTGAATAGAGGAAAACAGGAAATCCTTGAGGCCATGCAATACGCTGTCAAAACATCTTGATTATCATTTCTAGTTCGCTTTCTTTTCTAATGGTCCATGTATTATAGATATTAACACTAACTTGTCTACACACTGTACATCCAGGTCATTTTAAATTACACAAAATAACATGCAATACTCTATAAGGTTTATGACCGCTTCATTAATAATCTGACTGGTTCAGCGCATCCGGCCTCAAACACGCCTTCCTTCCATACATCAACCCAAGTAACTTAACGCATTCAGAAAACTTGTAGTTAATCAACAACGGTTATAACATAGGTTTTCTTAATCTGTGTGTTTGAGGCTAATGATCAAAACAGTGAACAATAGTAATTTATAAAATAATTATTAAACATATATAATTTGTGATATTCTTTCTTTTGATAATAAAAATTCTACGGAAATGTCTTCCAGTATTCGTTTTTGTTTATATGTATCTATTGATTGTATTATCTGTTACATTTTTGTCTGCCTGCATTTCTACGTTTTTGTGCGTTTGCATATGACTAAATATATGTTTGTGATGTATGTGTATAGGCGTCTTTCCTTCGCAAAATGAATCACGAAGTTCATGTGGCTAATGTACTATCGACCCTTTTCCGTTTACAAAGTATAGCTTTGTATGTGTGTACATATGTAATACATGCACACATACATCAGACATACAAACACACAGAGAGAGAGAGAGAGAGAGAGAGAGAGAGAGAGAGAGAGAGAGAGAGAGAGACCGGCAGATAAACAGAGAGACAAACAGAAAGACAGACAGACAGGTTGCATTTTACTCATAATCTAGTTTCTTGCAGTCATTAACTTGTAGATATTCTGAATGCTGTGCACAGCTGTGTTACGAGACTGAGTGGACCTGTGAAGATCATTGGTTCCTATCTCAGTTTCTTAATTTCCAATATTGACTTCTTTGCCACTGCACACATATTGTATTGCTCAAGAAAGCAAAATGAGGTACATTTTTAAAGTCGTTATTCTAATGTAACTGTAGACAACATAAACAGACTTATACTATTGTGGTCTTTATAAAAGTTCTCATATCTTTACATGCTTTCATATATTTTTCTTTCAATGCAATATCATACGCAAAATATGCATCCTATAACAACCTGCCAGTGTCCATATGATACCGTGTCCTTCTCGATAAACTTATTTCAGTCCAAAATTTGTAACAAGACTTGAAAGAAGGTTGAGAAATGACACAATATTTTTAAACTCCAGTTTTAATAGAATAATACTATGCCATTATTTCATTAACATTCCTTCATACACAATAATCAGAACTTTTATGCACTGCCGTCGTTATGTTTACTAATTTTTCATATATGCTATAATTTTTTGACAATTTTTCCAAATGAAATTTCGAGCTACACCGTCAAAACATTCTTGAAGGTCATTGCTCATTGTTTCTTTACGTTTGGTTACACAAATAGGTCGAGCTTTCATAGAGGAGGAAAATAAATTCAAATATAATGGATTACTGATTATTTTACTTAGCCTGGAGGTTGAAAGACAAAATTGGTACAATATTAAATACTAATAGGCATTAGATTCTACACTCTGCTGTTTCCGTTATATCGATGCTTAAAAAATAGTAAGAAGAGTAGTAACTACTACTACTACTACTACTACTACTACTACTACTACTACTACTACTACTACCACCATCTTTTCATGCTGTACTGTAAACTGGGATGTGCTTGCATGTTTTTGAAGCATACTACAGCAGCTGTATAATAATACATACATACATACATACATACATAGATGCACACATGTATACATACATACATGCATACATACATACATAGATGCACACATGTATACATACATATTTAGGCTACTTGCTTGAACGCTTGACGAGATCCAAGTCATTGATGTGAAAACCTGAAGATAGTAACCGGCATACATAATTTCCACCTCAACAGTGACGTAGACCACCTCTACCTAAAGTGGAAACAAGGGGGGGAGCAGGGGCTTAACATCGATCCAGACTGCTTTTGAATGTCATATATCCCTTCAACAATATCTTTTAACCACCAAGTGTTGAAGTGCGTTCCTTGACCAAATTTGCACACACGAGGCAGATAACGTCATGAGACTTGGAAAGCAGCTCCTTGAGCAGCGTTCCTTGTCTGATAACCTTGAATACATGACTAAAGAGTCGCACGACTCTACCGCAACATATGAAAGAATGAGCGTATATCAGCGGAAGACCATGCTTGGATAAGTTAGCAGAAAGCTCAGAGATGATAGTAACATTGAGAATCGAAGCAGTCTATCATTAACCAAAAACCAGATTACTAACTCTCACTTTGAAGAGTATGCGTTCGCAATCCAGGAACAAGAAATATTAAACAAATACTTGATGTACGAAAGGGACAGAAAGGTAGGGGAAATACCAAAATGTGATAACCGATGCAAACTTTGTGGAGTTAACACCGAGGATATCACTCACATTATAAGCAGTTCTCCAAAAATGTCATAGCGGCATTATCAATCGATGAAATACTGTATAATGAGATCCATCGGAAGGATAACACCGAGGCCAAAGAAATAAGAACACACAGTATAGTAGAGGCTATAGCTACTCACAATAAGAAGGAGTACTGGTGGAATGTCCCTGTGAATGCCTCAATGAAATATAAACATAATATACCTGACATAGTGATTTGAGACAGAGAAGTGAAATTGTGTATAGTAGTAGAAATTAGCTGCTCAGCAGATGTTAGCACAGAGCGAAAGATTAGCGAAAAAAAAATACCTATGCTGAACTATAGAGAAATCTATTGTCACTCTACCCAGATTACAAGTTCAGGTTTATACCTGTAATCATTGGGGCATTGTGATATGTAACACACTGCCTAAGTATCAATCTTGAGAAATTAGGCTTCTCAAAATCAGAAAGGAGAAAGCTGATTCGAAGACTACAGATCGAAACCATCACTGGAACTGTAAAAATTTGTTAAACTTTCCAAAAGTTTATCATCATTTAAGTATATATGAGCATGACTAGACTTGCAACCATAGGCATGGCAATACATAAATAAAACAAAGCATACAAACTTGCACACATACATACATACATGCAAAAATACCCTATCGATGTTGTTGAAATTCTCGTGAAGGAGGTTAGAAACCGGTTCTTTCTCTATTAGCAAGAAATCTTAAAATAAAACTAAATAATGACATACATGCATACATAGGGAGAATTCACAAAAAAAAAAAACAGTCGAAGACAGGTGGTGTAGAAAACAAATAGGTGTATTAGTATAACGCTCGGGAATTAAAAAAAAGTCTTTAACGTTTCGCGCCTACGCTCTTCCACAGAAAGGAACACAGAAAGAAATGCTGTGAATGAGGTTAACTCTAACGACACTCTGCACAGTATTCGACTGCAAAAGCCAATGCTATAATGGGAGTTACTGTATATCAGCAGATATATAAGAAATGTGTAACAAATACAGGAAAGATCAGCGTTGAAGTTGTTGATCTTTAATATAATTTATCATATAGTACTCACATATCATTGAATATTTCGCTTGCTGTTCGCGAGTAAACTTACAATACTAAAGAGCAGAATTGTTTTAATAAGATAACTCGAGCAAGTTTTTATGTTTACTTAAACTCAATAATATAACTATATCGAGCAAATAAAGTTTCTTTTGATTTTTCCTCCATGGCTATAACGTTTACTGACATTGAAAGCTAATTTGCGTTTAAGGAATCAATATCAAAGAAATGCATTTATCTGTAATTATTGGAAACATTAACTTCAATGAATTGGAATCAAAGGTTTAACGAGAGGAGCAATAAATGAAAACAAAGGTTTCTGTGTACATTGATATTTTATTCTTTCTTTTAGTTCATATTTTCAGTTTAATTTCTTTGAATCAACTTTAAAAAACTTGCATGTTTGTTTCTGGTTGACCACCAATAGAAAATATATTCTTTTTTTGAATATCGGTGGAAACCAAGTATAATGTACTAAATGAAGAAAATTATACCTGCTGCGATATTTCAACTTTGCAGACTTTTGAGAAAAGCTTCTTTTCTATAGTATGCAATGTATCATAGTTAGCTACTTCAAACATTCTTGAGCTGTCACCTGCAATGACTCTCAGTTCGTTCAAGTCGACTTGTTTACCTACACCAATAGTAAAAGCTATGATGTTATTTTGTGCTAGTTTCACAGCTTCTTTCAGAGTATCCTGGGGCGTTGTTGATTGGCCGTCGGTAATAACAATTATGATGTGTGGTACATCAGGTCTACCGCCATTAGACGGTAAGAAAGCTTGTGTTCGAATAAACCTCAGTGCTTTCGACGTATAAGTGTCACCATGAGATTGTTTAAGTCCTTTTAAGGCTGAAATCACAGCGGCTCGCGACGTTTTAGCATTTAGGTAAAAGTGGTTTATCACATTGGTACTGAAAGATACCATGCCAATCTGCGTGTTGTTACGTCCGACAACTGTGTCCTTGACAAAACTGATTATAAAGTCCATTTGCTTCTTGAAGTCTGCATCCCAAATGCTGGTAGATGCGTCTGCCACAAATATTATATCAGAAGGTACGACACCACAAACTGCAATGCACAAAAATAGGAAATATTGTTTTATGGAACAAAAACGCTTTAACACAAATAAATATATTTATATGAATCTTTTTATCGTTTTACTTCTTTCAGTCATTAGACTACGGCCATACTGGGGCACCACCTTGAAGAATCTTTAATCGAATAAATCGACTTCAGTACCTATTTTTTTTTAAAGCCCGTATTTATTTTATCGGTGCTTTTACCGAGCCATTAAGTTAAGGGGACCTAAACGAACCAACACCGGTTGTTAAGCGGTGGTGGTGGTGGTGGGAGGCAAGCACTGACGCAAAGACACACACACACACACACACAAATATATATATATATATATATATATATATATATATATATATATATATATATATATACACACACACAACTATAACGTCCCTACTAATCTTTATCTTTGTGGAAATACTAGAAAGTATTACAGTAAGCAAGAAAAATGTAATAGAGTCGCAGAAACAGTAGCTTGCGAAGCAAAATGTGTTGAAATACGTAAGTGCGATTAAATTCAATCCAAATCGACTTAACCTTTGAAACCTCTAAAGTTGATAAATTAAATCCTGATGCCGAGCACAACCGTATCCTGAATTTAGAAACAATTACACGGAGTAAGAATGCATAGATATAACCTTACCTCGTTTGCACACCTTTTGCTTCAATGTATTTCTGATTGTAGAGAGGGAATTGAAATCTTTCACTTTCAAAATGCTTTCTGGTTTCGATACCATCGCTCTCAACTCATCATCATCGACCCTGTTTCCCACAGCTACCGTATACACTCTAAGTGGATCATTATGGAGAAGTTTGGCTTCGTTTAGTGTTTTGCTCTTTCCGTTGGAACCACTGGCAGTTACAAGAATAATAATTTTAGGTATTCCCACTCTTCCACCATGGTCAGTTGTAAAAGATTCTGTTCGAATATGTTTTAGAGCTAGCCAAGTGTTGGTTGATCCACTGCGATAAGCAATGCTAGAGACAGCTTTCTGAATGTCTTGTTTTTGTGAAAACTTGTTCAGTTCAAACTCAGTTTTGACATTATCTGAGAAGGTGACCACACCGATTTGAATCTTGTCCGAACTAATGTCCATATCATTTACGAATGAACTGACGAAATCGAGCTCCTTCTTAAAGTCTGTTTGAGTTACACTTACAGAACTATCGAGAACAAATACAATATCAGCAGGGTTGTGGCAGAATATTTCTGAAAAAGATTTCATTTATATTAGATAGTAATAACAAGGTACATGAAAAACAAACAAACACAAAAACAAATCAATGTTAAGTAGTATTTTATACAGAAAAACAACAGCCAGTTAAGTCTATAAGAAATTGGCGTGGCCCTGAAATGGTAAGGTGTTACTGGTGCTGAGTTGTGCTTAATTAAATGAATAATTAACTTTCAATAACGCCATTCACTTTAGCTATCCAATATTTGTTATATGAAAGTACAAATTGAAATTTCAATAAGTATTTGCAAAGCTATATTAATATCTTAGCATTGGAAAGTCTGACTTATTGACTTTCCTACATTACAATTACTTAGTGATTTATAAACTGCTGTAAATTTCTCTACTATTTCTCGTCTACAATGTATGATACGACACAGAAACAGACAATACATAAAGAAATTTATAAAGAAATGTTCTAAGGGATTTTATTCAGTAAACTGTTTCTTTATTTATCGTTATCGCCAAGCCAACATGGCAGTCCAAAAAAAAAAAAAATAGGACGAATGCTGCCGTTTTTTTTTATTGCTATGTTGTCTTGGCGATAACTATTAATATCCAGTACCGCTGCCGTAGTCTCCTTTATAGAGACTTAGAAATGATAATATATCTACTGTTTCTTTATTACCAATCTTCTAGAGTCAATACTCCAGTATTTGATAACTGAGTACTGAATGAAATCCTCATAGGTCAGCTCAGTATAGTAGAAAATTCGTCGCAGGCCTGCAGAGTTCGTTTTCGATCTTGCACGAAATTTCAAGTCAAGATCTATACACAAACTATGCGGTGCTACTTTCGATTTTTGTTGTTGGCACTCCGTCGCTTACGACGTCGAGGGTTCCATTTGATCCGATCAACGGAACACCCTGTTCGTGAAATTAACGTGCAAGTGGCTGAGCACTCCAGACACGTGTACCCTTAACGTATTTCTCGGGGATATTCAGCGTGACACAGTGTGACAAGGCTGACCCTTTGAATTACAGGCACAACAGAAACAGGAAGTAAGAGTGAGAGAAAGTTGTGGTGAAAGAGTACAGCAGGGTTCGCCACCATCCCCTGCCGGAGCCTCGGGGAGCTTTAGGTGTTTTCGCTCAATAAACACTCACAACGCCCGGTCTGGGAATCGAAACCGCGATCTTATGACCGCGAGTCCGCTGTCCTAACCACTGGGCCATTGCGCCTCCACACTTTCGATTATATCACTATCATATCCACAACTATATTCTCCATCTTAATCAAATTCATCTCTGCGACCACCATCACCGCCACCACCACCATCATTATTTTCATCTTCAAGAAAGATATATGTAAGTAGAATACTACCTCCTTTTCTACAGAAATTTTGCTTTACTTTGTCTTCGATTGTAGCCAAGGAATTGAAGTCCGGCACTTTAAAAGCATTTTCCGATTTTGATGCTATTGCTCTCAACTCATCATCATCGACTCTGTTCCCCACAGCTACCGTAAAAATTCTAATTGGATCATTATGAAGAAGTTTGGCTTCGTTTAGTGTTTTGCTCTTTCCGTTGGAACCACCTGCAGTTACAAGAATAGCAATTTTAGGTATTCCCACTCTTCCACCATGGTCAGTTATAAAAGATTCTGTCCGAATATGTTTTAGAGCTAGCCAAGTGTTGGTTGATCGACTGCGGTGAGCAATATTAGAAACAGCATTCTGAATGTCTTGTTTATGTGAAAATTCTTTCAGTTCAAACTCAGTTTTGACATTATCTGAGAAGGTGACCACACCGATTCGAATTTTGTCCGCACCAATGTCCATATCATTTACGAATGAACTGACGAAATCGAGCTCCTTCTTAAAGTCTGTTTGGGTTACACTTCTGGAACTATCGAGAACAAATACAATATCAGCAGGGTCTTGACAGAGTATTTCTGAAAAAAAACCAAAAAATAGATTGGCTATGTATTAAATGGTGATAATAAGATACATGAAAAGCAAAACAAAAATATCAATGTTAAGCAGTATTTTGTATACAAAAACTACAGTCGGTGAATACTATAACAAATTAGCGTAGCACTGAAATGGTATGAAGTAAGGTGTCACAGGACGCTGAGTTGTAGTTTTAGTGAAGAAGTTAACTTTTGATAGAACCATCCATTTTAGTTCTCCAATATCTGCTATAAAAAGGTACAATTCACCGTTGTAAACACAACTTATCGAAGTTTTAATATGTATTTGTTAGCAAAGTTGTATCGATATCTTCTGGAAGCCTGTATTAAACTGGCTTTCTTGTCTTTCAGTTACTTAATCGTTGTGAACTGGTAGTAATTATCCTAACATATCTTTCGTCGCTCTTGAGTAATAGGATATAGAAACAGACGACGTGTGAGAAAATGTATGAAATTATACCCAATAAGCTTTTGCTTCACTTTCAGTTTTCCATACTCCAGACTCACTAAAAGCTGAATGAAATCCTTAGGTGCAGGTATGGCCGCGTGGCTAAGAAGATCGTTTTGCAACGACAAAGTTTCGAGTTCAGTCCCACTGCGCGGCCTCTTAAGCCAGTGTTTTCTGTTATAGTTTCAGGCCGACCAAAGTCTTGTGAGTGAATCTGGCAGACAAAAACTACGTGGAAGCCAGCCGTACGCGCGCGCACACACACACACACACACACAGAGTTACTGCCACACACACGTTACCATACACACACGCTATCACACACACAGGCATACCACCGTACACCCACCCACACATATACACAGATACCAACTATTCTTCACACTCACCTGTCACAGGAAGTATTTTTTCTTTGTCCGTCTACTCCCGGTCATTCAAAAATGTAGCTACACGTGGACTGTTGGCGCTTTTTTCCTCCATCTTCCTTTTCTTTTGGACTTTCCTATGTCTCCTGTTTCCGAAGAAGAGATTTTGTTCGAAACGTAAAACAACCACTCTTTCTTTCCTTCTCTGAGCGTCTTAGTAATACTTTGCATGTACCACGTCCTCTCGTTGCTGTTTTCCCTTTCCTTTCTTTCTCCGTTTTTTTTAAAATTAACTATATATATATATATATATCTATATATAAAGTAACGGCTATTTGTCAACATAATGTACCAATGTTATTGTTGTTTAGCCTCAGGAAACATCGTTTCCAGCTGGCTGTACG
>NC_068989.1:10686394-10691353 GCF_001194135.2 Octopus bimaculoides
TGTGTGTGTGTGTGTGTGTGTGTGTGTGTGTGTGTGTGTGTGTGTGTCTCCATGGATACATCGCCCATTAAAATTATCTGCCTATGGGCTCCGTTCGTCTCTCGTTTCTTGCATCGGTAGTTTCCAGCCAGATTGCACCTTCACGATCTAGATATGGCTCTCTCCCAAATTTGCACTTTATCACCTCTGATGTTCACCAAGCTTCAGTTTTGTTCACCTCCACTATTTCTCTTATACATCAGCGACCTATTTGCCGTCAGTCCACCAGCTCTTGCACAAAAGAAATCATCCTTCCTTCATCGCTAACCTCCGTACACAAGCGTCGTCCACAAACGAGCTAGACACGTCATGCCAAATCTGCACTGACTCTCATATGCAGAAAGCTGAAGAATTTTATTCTAGGAGGCCATGCCACTTTATAAAAATACAAATACACTTTGTAAAAATACAAGGACAAACAAATATAGATATCGTAAAACGTACAGCACATTAACGAAACGATCGATTATTTAGTTGGTAATATATTTAACCAATTGACTAATAATAAAGAAGTGGAGGCGCAATGGCCCAGTGGTTAGGGCAGCGGACTCACTGTTATAGGATCGCGGTTTCGATTCCCAAACCGGGCGTTGTGAGTATTTATTGAGCGAAAACACCTAAAGCCCCACGAGGCTCCGGCAGAGGATAGTGGCGAACCCTGCTGTATTCTTTCACCACAACTTTCTCTCACTCTTACTTCCTGTTTCTGTTGTGCCTGTAATTCAAAGTGTTAGTCTTGTCACACTGTGTCACGCTGAATATCCCCGAGAAATACGTTAAGGGTACACGTGTCTGTGGAGTGCTCAGCCACTGGCACGTTAATTTCATGAGCAGGCTGTTCCGTTGATCGGATCAACTGGAACCCTCGACGTCGTAAGCGACGGAGTGCCAACAACAACAACTCCTCAATAACCAAATACACATATATTTTTCTCTTCAAGAACTTTAGTCTACTGCATTCACTTTCTTGCACCAGTTATTCCTACTGCTGTCAACATCAGCTATTTAAGAGGGTCACTGACTGTATCAGCCTCACCGAGCTGGGATAGCTTGCGAAAGCCATAGACACAGCGTTTTTCATACACAACCAGTATAGTCTTCCAGCAGCGACAGCAACAACAACAACACAACAACAATTCCTGAAAGGATCTAATGGTTAACAAATAACGTCTGTATCATACTCGAAACTTTCTACTTACCTTCATATGGACTAACAAATGATTTCAGGTTGCTGTCCACACCAATGCGGTGCGCAATTACCACAGATGTTGCCAAAACGGCCAAGTAAATGGTAACAAACCGCATTATCATTGTGGTGGGTTTTAATTATGTGTACCAAATATGAACTTATCCATCGCTTTGATTTAGCTTTAAAAGATTATTTCACTACAGATGCAAAAATTCCCACATTTCGCAGGGTTGAGTTCATATCTTTTTAACTCTGTTTATATACATGCATTCACGATTAAGCGTGCACACAGACATATCTTTCCAAAAGACTCACAAACACACCCACCCTCATCCCCACCCTCATCCACACTCACATTATAGATAGTAAATAGATCTTAATTCTTTTTCATTGCTTACCCATCTCCTACTCTACTTCTCTCTCCCTGTTTTTCTCTCTTCATCTCTTTCTGTTTTTCTTTCTCTATCTCTCTCTGTTTCTCTGTCTCTCTCTCTTTCTCTCTCTCTCTTTCTCTCTCTCTATTTTTCCTTCTTTCGTTCTCTCTTCATTTACTTCCCATTTTGTCTATCTGCTTTTATTATTTAACTTCTTACTCATTTTTATCCCTCTGTCTCTTTTTCATACATCTTCCCTACTACTACTACTACTACTACTACTACTACTACTACTACTACTACTACTACTACTACTACTTTCTCTCTTTCACTTTCTCTCTCTCTCTCTCTCTCTCTCTCTCTCTCTCTCCATTTATTTCCTCTTTTTCATTTTCTCACTCATTGATATTTCTTTTATCCTTGTCCTTTTTCATGCTTCTTTTCTCCTTCCACTGCGTTTTCCTTATCAAAAACGAACGTAATCATTCGTTTCTCCCCACTCTTCATTATACACGATACCCACTTATAGATATTATGACAATATATCAGAAACATTGCTTGGAAAACGCTAAATCATCGCTTTTCAGTTTACTATCATAAAGTAATAAACAAAATTAATATGTAAACATCGATTTAAAACCGTATTTAAATATTTCGAGTGATAATTGTCGGACAATTGAATTACAAGGAAACAAGCAAACAGTAAAAGAGAAGAAAAGAAGGAAAATAAGCAGCAGAAGATGGAGGCGGAGGAAGCAATGGGCCACAACCCTCCAGAATAAATGGCGTGTTCAACCGCGCCCCGCGGTCCTGGCCGTGGTGGCGCTGCCGCGGAGAAAGGCCAGAAGTACTGGCTGCAACAGCCACTCCACCTCGTGGGGCTAATTTCTCAGACGGGTCGTCGTTATGCCGATTTTGTGGAGAAAAACAGTAGTGAAGGCTCCGAGAAAATCTGAGATCTCAACGGTGACCGGCGCAAACTGATAGCGGCCGGTCAGGCTGCTGTATTTATTTATTTCTCTCTCCTCGAAACGACAGGCTTCTTTCAGTTTCTGTCTACCAAATCAACACACAAAGCTTTGGTCGGCCCGAGGCTATAGTATAAGACACTTGTCCAAGATGGCACGCAGTGGGACTGAATCTGAAACCATGTGGTTGGGGAGCAAACTTCTTACCACACAGCCACTCCTGCGTCTGTTGTGTTCTCGAACAAAACATTTCATTTAACGTAGCTCCAATCCAATCAACTGTAAATTAGTAATCCTGTGACAAAACTGAAATGACAAAACTGAAATGATCATTACTCGGTCACTCATACGCTATGGAGACTGGATAACCTCGACTTCACTGTATCAAAAAGGTCTGTTATTGGTTAGTTCTTACAATTTGTCAGTTTCTCTTTCTTTCATCTTTCTTAACACGCACATACATATTTGTTGGAAAACAAAAGTGAAACCAAAAGTTAAAACAAAAGTGAAATTTTCGCAATATAAATACACATTTAGATCCCGAGAAATAGATTCACAAAAACATCCATATTTAACTATATCTGATATCTAAATGATGATAATACTGACAATTATAGATTCAATTGGTCCATTATGAAACACTCAAGCCACTACATTATTGATTCTAGAAGATGTAAACTTTGTCTCTCGGAGAAATATAGCATCCTGTTAAGCACTTTTGCGAGTTTAAGCACCCCTCCCAGAATAGATGAATTCTTTTAGACATTACCATCAATATTTGTCGAAGGACTTCAAAATATTACCTAGTTAAAATAGTTTATTTTTCACGGAACCAGCGGGGAACTGGTGTCGTTTATATTCTCATGCGTGCTCATCTAATATGCGTTTGATAATTTTTTTTAGACGAATGCGCAAGGGCAGAGCTGCTATCGGCACAATTTTTGATCAAATAATGTGCAACATTTGTCACAAAAATTTTGAAACAAAATCAGGCTTGGTAGTCATCGCAGTTGAAATGCAAGAAAACCTGTTACAGTTACATATATGCAATGTTGCACTCAGGTCAAGAATTAACTCCTTGCCTATCTGAATATAAATATACGTTCCGTGAAAATTAACGATAATCACCCAAACAATGACAGGACATCGCATAACTATCTCCTAAATATAACTACAAGCAAAAAGACAAGGACTAGGAAATGTAATGTAAACTGGTACAATCGTCCATCCTTTCTGCTTGTTAAATTCCAATAAAATTCTTTGACGTCCTGAAGGAAACGTTTTCATCCCCAATACAAATACCACAAATTATTTAATACTTTCACAGTTAAAATTTCATATTCTACTACAGCAAATTTGGCAAATAACATAATTGCCGCTAACCACCATAAACTAAGACCACAAAGCTTAAAAGAAAAGAATAATTCAACCCAGTTGTTAACAATAAATCGAAGAACTTAGTAATCAATACTATGCATGGAAACACGTTTCTACAAGAGGCATAATACTTTCTACATAACTACACCAAACATAATTTTCCGTTTGAACAGATATCCAGATGTTCACTGCATGGGACATTCCTAAGAGATGACTCCCTAATTTGTTGTTTATGCATATTTACACGGTTGGTCACTTTTCTTCCTGTCTCTCCTATGTAGCTTTCATTGCACTGTAGGCATGTGATGCAGTAGATGACCTTTTGGTTTTGCAATTCATGTATGCGTTCTCTTTTAATTCATTCTAATTCTTGAGTCTTTTGGTTGTCCCTTGCTCAATTAATTTGCAAATTGGATACTTGCATAGTTTCTTTTTCAAATGTGAAACTCGCCTTTGTTAAGAGTATCTTGGGGTTAGGTGGTTGTCTTCGACTGTTGCTAAGTTGTGATTTTTTGATTATTCGTTGGAAATTTGCTGACTGATGTAGAATTGGGACGTATAGTTCGGCTGAGTGCAGGATGTAGTTTCTAGGATTGTGGGTGACTACAAATGGAATATTTGTATTTGTATATATATATTCCCAGCCCCACACCATCATCCACACACCTACACATGCACAGACGCACACGTCAATGTCACCAGCGCTCTTCCACGCACACATACATACTCTCTTATACACATGCACGCTCACCTTAGTTTTGGGATACATCACTACTTTATTACCGCCTTTCTTCTTAGATATCCTGTGTGACCCCTCTGTCCGGCATTCACCATGATAGATCGCTAGCGACTATACATTCTATATTTTTTCTCCTTGTTTCTTTCTGCGTTCCTTTCTGTGGAAGAGCGTAGGCTCGAAACGTTAAAGACTTTTTCACTTCCTGAGCGTTATACTAATACAGCTGTTTTTGTCTACATCACCTGTCTTCGTCTTTTGTTTGTTTTTGTGAAT
>NC_068989.1:10691615-10692927 GCF_001194135.2 Octopus bimaculoides
TATATATATATGTCTGTATGTGTATGCATGTAACTATTTGCATACATATATGTATAAGTATATATGTATACACACATATATGTCTATATATGTCTATATGTGTGTATATGTATGTATTTGAGTGTATATATGTATATATATACACATGCATTTACTTGTTTATTCGATTTGTAAACACCTAATGATTTTCAAACTATTGATTAATAAAGTCAAAACATTATCAGAAAAGTCATTCCTATTCATTTTTCCAGCTAAACGAGGCTGTGTTTTCCAAAAATGGAATCGACTTGAAAGATTGTTTAGACACTAGGATATTTTCCTACTTTTCTTAACATGAAACCAATGGTAGCCTTAATTCACGGAAAAAAGAAAGTATATCCATCAATGCGCTGTCGAGCACTCATTTTCATCTCACCGTTTAACATTTCGTATATAATATATATATATATATATATACACACATATACACACACCACAAGTACACACACGCACGCACACACACACACATACGTATGTATGTGTATATATAACGTGTGTGTGTATATTTATATATATTTTGGTGAGCACAAGTGTAGTCCTTCTATGTGTGTATAAGCGGTCGGTTGGACTTCGTGAGTACAGTCCTTGTGTTAGTGTCCTCTGGGTCTTATACCTCTTTACCAAATTATATAAGTTTATATTTAGTGACCTTTGACTATTATGCTGTCTATCCTTTCACTTGTTACTGGGTGTTACCAACTTAGATTGGGTACATGAGGTTATCACCAACTTAGTATAGAATCATACATTTACAACTCCGGTTATCATCTTCAGGAATTGTATTAAAATACTGATCATCACCATAACCCTCTCTGCCCCCTTCTCTTTATTTAAACTGCCTTTTGTACACTTACTGCATTTCTATTTTTCTCCCCCTACCACGTATCTCTATATATGTATTTTTTCATTTATTTTCACTTAATTTTACACTGATCCTCCTTTTTTATATTTTTCATTTTATTTTAAATATTATATATATATATATATTTATAGGAAGGACAACAAAAGAAAGAAAGAGACCTCGATATTATGTAAATAGAGGAATTTATCTGTAAAAATATGTGGCGCTTATTCAGTAGCCATGATAACGGTCATTTTTCACAGGAATTTTCAATGGCCAAATAACTGAAGAGATGTTGGCGTGGGCTCCCACCCTGGCATCCGAAACTCGGAATTTTATCATGGCTACTGAATAAGTGTCACATGTTTTTTTATATATATCTATATCTATATCTATCTATCTATCTATCTATCTATCTATCTATCTATCTAT